>NC_051210.1:11270282-11480359 GCF_015220075.1 Falco rusticolus
ATATTGCTGGAAAGCTGCCTGGACTTTCTTGTTTCCCTGGTACATTTTACCCAATACCTCTCTTCAACTCCAAAATTTCCTGCAGATACAAAGGGACCCTTCAGAGGAAGGAGAAAATGTGCAATATTTAAGTCCCATTAATGTCTTTATACACATACCAGAGTCCTAAGGATACACAAAATCTGCCAAGACTGTTCATCCACTAGCTGCCTAGGAGGGTGCTAGCTAAAATTCTCCTGAGTAGCATGCAAAGAGACCTGCATTGCCCTATCTACATGAACTTTCTCCAGACTCTGGAGCTTCCTCCTTGTCTGATGCAGAGTTGCGGGCCTGGGGAACCCAAGACACATCTTCCTTGTGGGTCGAGCAGTGCCGACACCTCTGCATGGGGTTGCAGAGCCTCAGCAGCCCTTGCTGTTTTCCAGGGAGGTGTCCTCCAGTGCGGGGTCTGCAGCTTGCCTTGCCTGCTCCCTCATCTTGAAAAAAATTACCATTGGTGTCTTCTTCCATTACTGCCTTGCAGCAAAGTGGGTATGGACATGGTCCCCCATAGCCTCCCAGCCACCCTCATGGAGGATGTTGACACCTTTCCCTACTGTCCCAGGGATCTCTCCACCCTGCCAGCCCCAGACAAGTGCCCCCATGCTCAGCCTGCCATCTGGATAATTAGCCAGGCGTGGCTGCAGCACGTGTTAAAAAAATGGGGTTATCCCTGTTACCTGCTGTGCCTTGTGACACCAGGTCACCTGGAAGTCCCCAGCATCGACTGAGGAGTGAGACAAACAGTGATAGGTACTGCCATGCAACCTCACACCCTGAAACCAGCTTGGGCTGGGCTCAGCAGCCACCACCAGTTGCACTGAGCAGCTTGTGAGTGGCCCGTGGAGGACCTTCGTGGCCCTGAACAGATGGTGCTTCGAGAGCTTGTTATCAAGTTTCTTGTGGTTTTTATTTCTGAGCTGCAGAGGTCCAGTAAACACTTCTCACTGGAAGACTTGCCACATGGCAAAAAAGGGTGTCAAGGCTCATAAATGTCACCAGAGTGTGCTGCAGCATCTGGAGCTTTTCAGTCATGCATGTGGTTTCTTAGGGTTTTTTAAACAAACGACCTGAATATGTTTGTCAGGACGTTGTGCATAAAATAGCCTGGAAAATTTAAAGATCCAAGTGACTAAAACCATAGTTAATCTTTCTTGCCAATTCCTGTGCTCAGGATCTAGCCTAGCAGAGTATGAGTTACCATCTGCCTGCTCTGAATGTCTGGGGTGAGTGTCACTAAGGACTTACTGCAGGTGATGGCTTCAGCGCTTGGTTTACCTGCCTTCAAAATGTAAATTTAGCCATGCAAAGGGCTGATCTGAGATATGTCAAGTAAAACCAGCTGGATTACCAGGCAAAGGTGCCTCCAGAAGAACTAAGATTTAAAGGAATAGCTTATCTTCCCTCCTTTCCTCAAAAAGCACTATGCCTTACACAATGCACAAAGCAGAGCCTGTACCTTTAAGCATTTATGATGCTTTTGAATTTTTCCATCTCTCACCCTAGAAAATGGAGTGGATTCATCCCTTTTCTCTCCACTGCCCCGACGTCCTCTGCCAGCTGCTATTCTCACCTCCATGGAGCTGCAGGCTTATGGAAAGATACTTACTCCCTCTAATTATACCTGGCTAGGGCTGAGTTATCTAGCAAAGGTCTTACCAGCTCAGAAAAAATTAGTGCTCCTTTTTCCCTTGCTCTTCTTTTCTTCTCCCTCCCTGCTCACTCCACATGGATGGGTAGCTTACTATTTCTTTTTCCTCCCTTATTCTGCCACATTAACCTTTCCAATATGCTCTGCGTCCTCTAATTCACACCCACACTTAACAGATAGTTTCTCTCCAATCTTATAAATCCCAAGTCAAATTTACTCACACACTCCTTCTTCTACTGAGCTTTTAATCACCCTTAATGCCTTTTCACAGATTTATTATTATTGAAATCTGTTTGAAATCTTTTTGGTACCCATTCACCATTGCCATAAAAGTTTCTAGACCTACATAAAAAATGAAAATGTGATGCAGACAACCAAAATTATTTCTAAATAGCTTTGCAGAACGCTTTGGAAGCCGAGGACAGTTTTTGATTTTGAACCAAGTTTTTACAGATTATTGACTGTAGTTCGTCCAGTAGTAAAACTTTTTAATAGTCATATTTTTGCTATGGTTATTTCATTTTTTCCAGACTGTCCAATTTTGCTTTATTCAACGTAGGGTTGCTTAAGCTATGCTTCTAGGATGGTTTATTTCATCCCATTTCTCAACTCCATTGCTGCCTGCACACTCTTGAACTTTGCAATGCTTCCATGCCAAAGCCATATATGTTGACAACAATTTAAAAAACACAGGAATATTAATGAAAAGGAGGATATGCACACAAAAAATATCATTTAGCACCAGGATTATCTGGGGCTTATCTAAGAACTACAGTAGGATTCGTTCTGTGTTCCAGCTGATCAGGCAGACACCAGGTACCACAAGAAGCTTTTTTTCCTGCTTCCATGGAGAGGATTAATGTTAAGGTACACAGCTGTCAGCAATGTTGATCGCCCAAATTCCTCAAGCTAAAGAAAAAAGAAGCCAGATCAACAAAAAGTGTGTCAAGGATGCTGTGTTTTGTCTTCCCAGCAGAGGGAGAAGCCCACAGGAGACTCAGACAAACCAGGTAAGCAGCAAACTCTGAAATGAGAAACATAGACAAAAACATGACACCTCAGGGTGAAAGCAAGACAACACAGGTTTCTGGTGCTACTTGGTCAGCCAGCATCTGTCCCAAAGGAAACTGGACAGTGCTGCTGCTTCCAGCTCCTCACTGCTGTCCCATGTTGTTCTCAAAGTGACAGGGAGCAGCAGCTTCTTCCAAAGGAAGGCTGGTTGACCTCCCCTGCCCTGGCACAGGGTCACCCCTCCTCACCTTGCTTCAGTGCACCCCATGAGGTTTCTCCATGGAGAAAATCTGTTCTCCAGCTTTTCTGCAGCCTGTTTGCTCGTGTGAGACAGAGAGTGCGGCATCCAGGCATGGGAGAACGAGGCACCACATGCTCACACCGCCTGTGGCCTGGGCTTCCTCTTCCTCCCAGGAGCAGCAGAGGAGAGCTGATCTCCCCACAGGTGATTCCAACATGTCTGGTGGTGCTGCAGCTCCTGACACCAGACTGCTGGCCCAGGGATCTCAGTATCTGAGACACCTCAGGGTGCACCCTTGAGGGCATGGTCCTGCATTTTATTATGCCAGTGCTGAAATTAACAGCTTTGTGCTACAGACACTGGCACCAGCATCATGAGTTTCCAAACAGCCTGGATGTCGTTTTCCAGAGCCAGTGCAACAAGGCTGCTGGGGTAGCCTTTTACATCCAGGCATTAGTGTCTACCATTGGCAGGTCTGGATCCCACAGGACAACTGCCTTGATGGACAAGGATGTCACATCCCTGTGGTGATCCAGGGCTGCCAGGAGCTGCTCCACCTGCCCCATGCACTCAGCTTTCTGTGCAGCCTCCGGTCCTTCTCCACCTCCCCCTGCTCTGTGAGCAGAACCGTGCACCGTGTGAGGACGGGGGCAATATATAACTAAACGCCAGCTAGTGAGGAAGCCAGCCTCCGAAACCACAAAGAGAAAGAGCATGCCTTGAGCACTGCAGTCTGTGGTCATTTATGACAAAGACATATTTTCCAAACGAAAACAGGTCATCACTGAAATAACTGCTTTTCCCCAGTGTTTTTAACCAGCTCTCCCTCTCTCCAGTGCCATAACACAACCACAATTCCATCTGGGCTCAGACTGGGCACTTCCCAGTCCTCAGTTGTGTCTCCCTGCCTTGCTACTGCCATGAAGCTGCAGCGTGCATCAGGACTATCTGCACATACCAAGGAAGAGAAGGAGCTACAGAGCTGCTTTATCACCTTGGAGGTGAACTGTCTTGCCAGCCACAGACTGTAAATCACAGAGCCCATCAGCAGGCTTAGGCAACGGAGATGAAGAGGGCTTAACACACCCACGTTGGATTGCAGTCCTAGATGTCAAAAGAACCTTTTCAGACAAGGAATGCTGAAGACCAAGCTCCACAATGCTGGTACCAGCCAAGCTTGGCTGCCCCAGCATATTGAAATCCCTACAGCAAAACTGAGATTTAAGCAAAAAGTGGTTTAACTGTCATAAATGGTATAAAAAAAGAAAAAGCAATACTGTATAGGCATGTATAATATTGCCCCAGGGAGACATTAAACACCTTTATTCAGCCAAACTGACAAATGTCCAATAGCTGGTGAAACATGGTGCTGACTGGGCCTCTAATGAGCCTGCAGACAGGACAAGTCTAGAGAGGCATGTCCTAAAACAATGTGTTCCTTTTCCAGCAGGCTACACGAGTGTATTTTTGCTTTTAGGCTAGTCTCAGTGATTCTGTAGGTGCATTTTTTTAAAATGTCAAGAGCCACTCTCTTAAGGCTTTTAAGGCTCCACTGTGTTTATGGAGCACAAACATGTTTTAAAGTGGATGCAAATGTCCCTATAAATATTAGTAATATGAGAACTGGGCCCCATGGAAAAGCTGATGCTAGGGAATAGTAATTTTGAAGTCTTTGTGGCATCAAATGAATATGATATTCATGAAAAGTATTTTGCAGTGGGAAATAGTGTGGAGCCTGGGTTAAACTCTTACTTTAGCACTCACTGTTCTGCAATTACTGACATGGAATTATATGCTTTCACAAGAACTAGCTCTAAAATACATTTAATGTGAACAAACACTCAGAATGTCCTGGAAATATATATGTAATTCATGAGATCACTAATTGCCTTTAGCACAGTTCATTAGCTATCTGGGCCTGAGTAGCATTAAGCATAACACAGTACCACTGAAATGTCAGGTGTGTCAGATGAATAGGCCAGGCAGCCTGTACGTGCAACAGAGTGTAGGGGGGAAATATCCCTTATTTAAGAGCTGAACAGATCTGCAGTCTCTCAAGTGTAGTGCCTGTAACATACCTCTGCACTCCAAGATAACTAATGTCCCAAATAGAATCTTAAATGGGACAACGTCATTTATCTTTGCCTCTAATATCTGGTGGAAGACATGGGGCTCCCTGAGTGAAGTGAAATGTGGCAGTTCCTCTAGTTGCGTTTGTTGATTTAACTGGTCACAGGCTGATGCTTTGGGGTTTTCAGTAAGGCTGTCTGGAATTTTCATCCTCTGGAAATACTCCAGGGTTTGGAGAAAAAGATTTGTCCCGCTTCTGAATAAAAACTAAAGAAACTAGACACATTTTGCAGAAAATCAGGGAGAAAAAAAGCCAGCTGTTGGAACAAGCCATATTACATTTCACAGATGACTTGGAGTCTTTTGGCCTGACAAAAAACCAAACTCTCTGGTGAAACCACAAATCATTCTAGCAGTCCATTCACCACTCTTTTCCCTCCTAGTTCATGGGACCCTTTTTCCTTGAATTGAAATATAAACCAAAAAATATTGCGCAACTGAACTAAGAGTGTTAAAAATTAAACTCTTGAGCCAGGAGTTCACAGGCACTCGGTAAATGTCACCTGAATCAAGAGTGCAACAGTTAGAGGTTTTAACATTGTTCTTGCAAATTAATCATTAATTTATTTTTTAAAGTAATCATTATAACTCTCCATAGAACAGATTGTTATCCTGCTTGTTATGATTCACTAAACCATTGCAGAATGAGATCATTATCATTTAAGTTAGCATTTTTGAGGTTGTCAAATATCCTCCAAGTATTTCCTCCAGCTGTGACCACAAGCATCTTCCTTGGAGCTGGTGGCCTGCTTGCACCATATCCTGCTCCAAGAACTTCTTGTGCCTCTGGCCAGCCACACCATTGTGCCCGCAAGGACCCAAAGCCACTTGAGGTGGGTTGTTTTGCTTGATCCCCTTGGGCAGCAGCAAAATCAGAGGCTGATTTCAAGCTGCAAAGCTTTATGTGGCATCAGCAACTGCAGAGAGTCACAGCCACGGCCCTGAGAAGCTGAGACTAGAAAATGCTTCCCTGGAGGTGGGCTCCCATCCACCTCAGCCTCCAGCTCAGTTGGCTGATGACTGGGGTGGAGCAGTCACCTATGCCTTTGAGTAAATTGGGACTTTTCTCCTCCTCTTGGAAATTCCCACATTGTAAAGCCAAAGGACATAGCAGGCAAAGTAGCAGCAGTGGGAGGCTGGTTTCCAAAATAGGCTTTTTCCCTTTTAATTTCTTTTTGGTGTAATTTCCTGACTGTGTTACTGAAACAATGACATAAGGGGCACGATGCAGCAACAGAGCAGACAGTATCAGGTAAAAGCAAGAAGAGCCAACAACATATTTATGTAGGAGAAAGGAAAAAGAGCTAGCAGTAAGGGGAATTCACAAATTACCTGACAAAAAAAGCACACAGCCATCCCTCGACCCTGCAGTCACCTTGAGAGTCCTCTGACATATGAAGGGTGTCAAAAGGAAAAAAAAAACCCACAACCAAAAACCAAGCCCAAACAAACAAATCACCACCCCAAATTGCAGCAAGTACTTGGTCATGGCATTTTCACTTCCTAAACTGGAAGAGAGAAATCCTCCTGGGTCATCTGACTCTTGAAATTGTACCAGGAAGAGAAGCAGCAGCAGTCGGCAAGTGCAGGGCGTTCTCCAGCTGTACAGAAGTCTCTCGTGTGTGGGCTGAAGATCAGAGCAGCACAAGGATATGCAGGCATGCATATACGTAGCAAGGTGAGGTGCAAATACCCTCCCAGCCAGATCATCTCTTGCACAACTCTCTGCTTCTGTGCAGCCAGTCAGACTTTGGTTTTTACCTCCACTGCTCCTCTCCAAGCATGTGTCCAGAGCTGAGCTTCTGAAGAGCCCTTCCTCCCGCGCTTCTACTTGACAACAGCCGTTCCCAGGAAGAGGCAGTTGCCAGCAGCATGGTGGGGGTGACGGTGATGAGGACATGGATTGAGCCAGTGGTCGCAGGTTCCCAAGTGGCCAGCGCCTTCTATGACACGGCACTGTTGCTGGTGGTGAAGAACTACTACAACCAGACCAACACCACCACTCCTTCACATGCATTGGAAGATGCTCAGCAGAAGGCTATCTCTAATTTTTATATCATCTACAACATAGTCCTGGGCCTGAGTCCCTTGATGTCAGCCTATGGTTTGTCCAAGTTGGGGGACAGGATGCATCGGAAGATCCCCATCTGCTTCCCTCTTCTTGGCTATTTGGGTTCCAAAACTCTCCTACTCCTCCTGCTCCTGCTGGGCTGGCCGATAGAGGTGATGTATGGGGCTGCTGCCTTCGATGGGCTGATGGGCGGTTTCACCACACTCTGGGCAGGCATCATGGCTCTGGGATCCCTGGGGTCCTCCGAGAGCAGGAGGTCTCTGCGGCTCACCATTATTGAGCTGGTGTATGGCCTTGCTGGCTTTCTTGGAAGCATGGCATCTGGCTACCTCTTTGTTGGCTTCAGTGACCACTATCAAGAGGGCACTGTGCTGGTGGGCTGCAGCATCGCTTGCTATGCTTTCTGCCTCCTCTACAGCATTTTTGTCCTGATAGTCCCCAAGCCAGCAGCTTCCTGCTCAGCCAAAGCTAAGAGTGCAGAGGAGGTAGGCAGCCAGCTACCAGTCCACACAGGAGTAGCAGCAGCAAGCAGTTCCCAGCCTTCAGAGAGCGGCAGCTCCACTTCAGTATCCCCCTCAAAACTCATCATCATCCTGTTGTTTGTGGCAGCAGTCCTCTACGACCTTGCTGTGGTTGGTGCAATGAATGTACTCCCACTCGTCTTGCTCAGGGAGCCTTTAAGTTGGAATGCCGTGGAGATTGGCTATGGCAATGCTGCTGGGTATGCGATCTTTGTCACCAGCTTCCTAGGGGTATTTGTGTTCTCCAAATACCTGAGGGACATTACTATGGTCATGATTGGAGTGGCATCCTTCAGCGCTGGCATCCTTATCATGGCCTTCATGCAGTGGACGTTCATGTTCTACATCGGTGAGTCAAACAGCCAGTTGCACAAGTGAATGCACCCTGAGAAAGGGGCTGGGGTGTTTTGGTGTCAGGAGGAGAGCTTTTTCACTACTTCACCAGGAGTTTGGGAGCAGGGAGCTAAGCAGACCATCACAGGAACAATTTCCGAAAGAGCTTTAGTATCATTCCCCTCTCCCCATATCTCCCTTTGTACTCTTAGACTCAGCACCCTACAATACCCAGATAAGGCATGCGCTCCTGCTGAGGCTTAGTTTAAGGTCAGTTGACTTGTAATTCATCACTTGATCATAACCCGGATCTGAGCAGGGGAACAACGCTCACACCACGGGGCAGTGGGAATTGTTGCTGGCTCCCTGTACTAGTTGGAAAACGCTGCTGCATTAATGGGAAGCACTTGCTTCTTGTGAGGAAAGGCTTAAGGCTACAACAGAAATAAATTGGCAAAGGTTTCCTATTAAGCAAACATCTTGAGGTATGATTTATTTTTGTTACGTTAAGGTATTTACAGCCAATAGGAAACTTAACAGTGAAACACTGGAGCTGCTTTAGCAACTAAAATATCATAATAATGTCATGTACAAACCTTGCACTACATAAATGACAGAGGTAACAATAGATGAGGCAGCATCCCACAATAAAGGAAAGGCAAGTTTATTGCTGGGAGGTAACCTCTGCAGAAACACAGAAAACAAACCCCAAGAACTGCATCCATTGTGGCAGTGAAATGGATTATTCATATCTGACAGAGTATCATGTGTTGCGTGGCTTTGAGGTTTTGCTTCTGCAAGTGAGAAAATTATCTAAGAGAAATGGCCTGAAGTGATTTTTCTGTCTGCTCCTACAGGGAATGAGAAATTGAAAAATCAAAGGAAATTATTCTAAAGGGAAAGACGGTAGGATATTATACTTGCGTACTAAAGCAAACATTGAGTGATATTTTGTTTAAGCAATCAGGCTAGGGAACAAAAGATAAAAAAAATAAAATAAAAAATGCTTGTTTAATATTGAGTCCACTACGAATACATGCTGCTACACTGCAGGATGCTTATTCCCTGCATTGCAGTAACAACTTGGTACGCTAGACATGGACCAGGTCTTCACTGAGGCCGGTTCTGCCGACAGGAAGTTAATTCCAGCTCCCTAAGAGTTTCCATACTAGAGAAAGCCTAAAAAACTGCAAGCCAAAAGCACTGAGACAGAAAACAGCTGTAGTGTTATGAAGTTATCTGCCAAAGCCCTATAGCATGGGGTGCTCCCTCCGCTGGGTAGACTCAAGTCAGCCTCAGGGTCTCAGAGGACTCTGCTATAGACCACAGCTGGTTTGGGCAAAGTACCTCTGCTAGTGGGAGCAATAGGTGGCTTATCCACCATCGTTTGGATGAAGTGAGACTCTACGCTCCTACCAAAAATTTATACCTCTTTCTGGTACTCAAGGGACAAGAAAAGGTGAAGCAAAGGCCCTCCCAAGCCAGAGGCATGTGGTCTTCAAAAGCAGTGGTTGTTGAAGGTACAGATGATAATGACATATTCATTGCATTGCAGCACGGGCAGTGATGCTTTTTGCCCTCATACCCTTACCAACTATCAGGTCCATGATATCCAAGCACGTTGAAGGATCCTCCTATGGTAAGTACTTTGGTTACCTTACTGATCAAAAAAACCCCAAATCCCTCCATTCAGCCTAAGGTACAAAGCAAAAGGTAAGTTATTGCTGCAATCTGTGCTTTGCGTAATAAAACCAGAACAGCTGGTAGCACAAATGGGAAGGGAAGAGCTAAGAAACTTGCAGGACAAGACTGTCACATCCAAATTTCTCACCCTTGGTTGCATCATCATCATTTATCTACACAAAATATTCAGCTCGTGCTTCAGATTACTATCGGTATGCAGCTCAAAGGTAAGGAAAGTGTCTGAGGTGCTGCTCAAAAACAACAGTACTCCAAGGAAAACCAAGAGAAGATGATGTTGGGTTGAAGCACTATGATATTCACACCATTTATGTTTGGCTGCTCTTACTTCCAGTTTTGGGAGGGATAGATTCTTTTTTCAGTTACGTTCTCTACACATCTACAAGCATTACCTCGCAATTTGTTCCAGCCTGACCATGATTTAACCAACAAAAAATAGCCTTTGCATAAAAATTGACTTTCTTTAGTAAACTGGAGCTGAAATTATTTTCTATTAAAAATATATTAGAAAATCGTAAAATGTATGTATTTTACAACATATTGAAGGCTACCATTTTTATCCCAGTGCATTGGGTTTAGACACAACAGATGGGACTGCCATGCATTCAAATAGCAGCTCAGGCCCATGACTGCTCGTGCCTCCTCCAAGCATGCTCCCACAGCCATCCTTTCATCGTTTTCCCTTCTGCCATACGAACACAACACTGCTCTGTTACCAGTTCGGTCCTACTGCTTGTGCTCCTGTTCTGCCAACCAACGGGGTCAATAGATAGCACACACACACCCCAATACAGAAAATAACCTTGATTTACTGTTTTATTTTAAATTAACATAGAAAATAAGGCAATATACACGCACACAAAGGATTAGCCTACGATAGCCTGATTCAAGCAATAGAACAGATAAGCGAGGCAATGTGCCCAATCATTACTACTCACGGTTAGGTACAGTGATTAAGATACATACATTGCCAATTGCCCTAATACATTACCATGATCCAGACCCGCAGTCGCTGCGGAGCCCCTGCTGCAGCGAGGATTTGGAGAGCCTGTCCCCGCACTGAGAGGTCCCACGCAGGGCGTCCCTTCATAGGTGAGGTCTCCAAAGTTGCTGCAAGAGGGTCCAGCTTTTATACTGTTGAATAAACAAGCTCACATCATTCCAAATGCAGAAACATCTGGTTTCACTCCCAGATCCCACCGAAGACTGGCCAGGGCTCAGGGAGGAACAAAGGGAGCTCCCTTTATCTACTGAATTTTAACCACCAGTTTCCAAACAAAGCCAAACATCTGGTTTCACAGCCTTGTCCACCCGCCTCTAAGCAAGGACGCACTCACTGTGTCTTCATTAATGATTATATTTTATCTAAGCTACATCTTTCACTAATAATCATACATATTTCACTAATGATTATGCTTATTTTGCTAATGATTGGATACTAAATATAGATAATGTTAGGTTGGTGGGTTCACCTAGAAGTCAGCTTTGGCTCAGGGTCTGTTGCTAGGCCTCCGTACTTCAGCTCCCCAGTGTGCTCTGTAGCAGTCTCACCTACCTTCTACAAACACCATAGGTCACACCCCAAATTAATCATGATTATTAATCATAACAGAGTTTTTCATCTCCACCACAAGCCATACAGGCTGTACCTGATCACAGTAGCAGACCAGCTCTTGAGGAGGCCCAGGCGGCAGAGCAGCCCTTGCTCCCTGACAGCAGTGTTGCCTCCTGAAGTGAGGTGGTGCGCTGCACTAGTGCTCTGCAGCTGGAGAAGACTGCCAGGGCAGCAAGCTTGGCATGCAGCCCTGACCTTGCTGCCAGTTTGCACGTCCTGGCAGAGCTGGGTTACTTCCCCTTCTCCCATTTACCATCACAGAAAGGGAAGGGTGCACTTCAGCAAAAAAAGGCTGTTGCAACTAGGATTCAGTTTCTGTCTTTCCTCTGCCCTGAACATGATACAAATCAGATTCACCTCCCAGTTTCAGTCATTGTTACCACATTAACCCAGTGGACCACTCTTCCAGCTTTGGGCAGAAGCAGATTCTGAACTAAAAACCTCTCCTGTCCTAAAGATGTTAGCCCAAGACTGCTTTTCTACCTCCTAGGAAAAGGAGCACTTATTGTTCGGTTCATTGCTGCTCTTCCAAGCAGCCACCTCTACATCTAGATTGTTTAAGCAGATAATTTTCTAGTTTCTATGCTTAAAAGAGAGAAAAGTCATTTAATTCTGGTGTAGAACAGAAGCAGATACAAACTTGTGCCATCTGGCACTTGCGAAGCAATGACCACATTGCTCTTCCACACAGTGGTGGTCCTGCATTTGTCAGGGAGGTACCAGAGCTGGTTTTTTCTCCCTGGTAACAAACTATTTTCATGTTTTACAGGTAAGGTGTTTGTCATGCTGCAGTTGTCTTTAGTCACGACAGGAGTAGTGACATCTACAGTCTACAACAAGATCTATCAAAACACACTGAACTGGTACAGCAGCTTCTGTTTCATTTTGTCTTTTCTAGTTGGCTGCCTGAGTCTCCTCCCTTTAAGGTAAGGGATAGGAAGGGTTTTGTCCAAAAGGACATACAGTATTTTCTCCTTGCTTCCTGATCCTAGGTCTAAAGTGTGTAATATAGATAAGAAAAATAAAACATTCTTTAAATTTAAAAACAGGGGAACAAAGATCGGTAGAAAAAAATCTCACAGAAATGAGTTGACAAATATCAAGGAGATTCAAAGAATGAAACCTGCAAGTGATCTAACCAATGTTTTTGATCTTTTTTCGTCTAATGTAATATGAATTGCTGTAGGAGGAATGTTTGGCAGAGTTTAAGAGCTGATAACCCCAGGGGACAAAGTCTTCACACAAATGTAGAGCTTGATATTGCGAAAACAGTAATCAGTAGAATGAGGGAATAATCCCACACAAAGTAAAACATTTTTTACAAAATCCATTACAGGTTACTTACTCATTGTGATAGAAAAGAGTAATCTGAGTCTCCCTCGGGTGTTTCTTTCAAAGAAAAATCATTACCACACTGAAGGAAATGGTTATTTTTCTGATCCCAGTGAATTTGCCCAACTGTACAGCTACAGAGTGACTGAGAGGTGCAATTTCAAGAACAAGTTTTAAGCACAAAACCAGCTTTATTTGAAGAGAGAAAGCTGAAACAGCAGCTCCACCTACTCTTCCAGATTTTTTGAAGAATCTCCCTCCATATCCCACTTCGACTGTCGCCCCCTTCCAAGACACTCCAGCTCATTGCATTACTAGAAACAGCAAGACTCCTCTAGTATGAATATTAAAATGAATAGGGATAATGTCAGTATTTAATCCATGCTGCAACAACATTTTCATTCATATATAAGGCAGGTATTAGTCTAGATTGACGTCTGATCCGAGGCAAAATTCTTGCCCAGTTTTGCTATATATTTTTTTTAAAATAATAGTGCTTTTAGACTTTCTGCTATGTATACCAACTTCAGTGTTATCACTCAGATAGGAAAAGAAAAAGCAACACTACAGAAAGCTCCTATACCATCAGCTCTGCCTCATCCAGAGCACCGTAGGCTTTCTGGGCTTGTGAACACATTTGACACTTGGTGTCAGCAGTACTACAAGTGTGAAGTGTGGGAAAGACTACGTCACACTCGTCATTCCCCAGCTCTGCTTACCTTGTATTTTCCAGCCACAAGTGACTTGCTTCTTAGGCACAACCCTGCTGTTTTAACAGCAAGTCACTGCTAGCTATTCAACTGCTTTTTAATACAGGCTCCAAATAGAACTTACCACGATTATCAGCACAATCACAACTTAAGACTTTTAAGTCTGAAAGATGACAAACAGCGCTTGCTTGTACACAAAAGTAACTTAGAGAGAGGCTGGCAGATCCTTGAGAGGAATCATGCAAGCACACAGCTAGATCCAGATGCTTCAGCAAAGTTTAACCTAAAGAACTGATGGGAAAAAAAGCAAACTAATTTGAAAAAGCAGCTTGCTAGCTCTCTTGTAACCTGCATTTTTATTGCTCTTTACAGCATTGTGGCCATCAAACAACGTTCAACCACTGGCTCCCTTGAGATTCTGACCAAGTGACAGAGGCTGTACCAGCTAAAGCATCTTTTGCTTTTTGTCAGCTCTCTGAGCTACCACACAGCGGAAGGTTTGCCAAGCGTTAGTCCCCACGGTTATCATCATTACAGGAAGCATCTTACTTTGTTTCCATTTCACAGCATGCCACAGCCTCTCAGCCACCGAGCTCACCCAGGACAAAGAAGTGTGCCTTGAGATTTCTACAGTACATAGTCTTGCAGAGTATGTGCATTGGCTACTGCACACCAGCAATCTTGAGATCATTTGCTTTCCTGCTGGGCTGGTTAGCAGTAGTGCAGAGGGACACGAACAGGGTAGAAAAATAATAAGTGTTTCTAGACTCATCATTCAATGTGGAAGAGGAAAGCAGAAGATCAGTTTTCCATTAGTTCCTTTTTGTCTGTTCATTCAGAAACCTCAGGGCAGTTCTGACTTTGGCTGATGAAGCAGGGGTCCACAAGCTGTGTGCTGCACATGCACAGTTGCCAGCAGGGCACACCTGCTCTCCAAGTGCTACGGAAGATGTGTCAGCCCAGCTGATGATCAATGTTATGCAGAAGACCGCTAAATACAGAAATACCACTGTAAAAAAAATATGTAAGATTAAGACATTTTTGGTAATCCCTACAATAAAACACTCCTGAACAGATGTTCGTGCCCCTGACTTCTGGAGGATTGTCCTACTGTCCCTGGCAGTGCTTCAACAGAGTTCATGGGAGGCCACCTACAACTTAAGGGCTGATACTGGCATTTCAACTCACATCACCAGGATGTACTACTCCTGTAACACGTTAAGAACAGGTAACAGCAGCACACTACTTCTACAGGCTTCACAAAGATGTAGGGATACTGACACCCGTTAACAGTCAGCTTGTTACCCCAGCTTTATGCTGGGGTGAAACCCCTACCAAAGGCAACCTCAGACAATACAGCAACTAGCATGAGATGATGTTAGCTAAAGTCAAACACGATTCAAAAGGCTGGCATGCTCCAGAGGGATCAGGACTTACTCTCTTGTCTTAAATCTTGTTACTTCAATTAGCATGTAAGTGGCTTCCAAGATCCTGGGCTAAGTAAAGGCAAGTTAAAAGCCCTTCAGTAACTGAAATAAACTGGAAGCAAATCAGGCAGCTTCATTTCAAGCCCAGGATGCAACAAGTAGAGGCTGATTGCTCACTCGGCAACCCTTTATTCTGAGGAAGTTGCTGCCACCCTTATCACCCGTTTCCTTCACTGGCCTGCTCCCACCCCTCCCACCCCCCCAATCTCTCCTCAGCTCCAGGCTTCACTTTTGAGTAACACCAGATGTACTACAGCAACAGATTACTTTTTAATTAAATCAGCAGTGGAACAAAATCTTAAGGGAGAAGTATTTCTGCAGTATGATGAGCTGCCCAACAAAATGAGTGCACACATTTCAACGGCAAAGGCTGCAAAAAAAAATGAAACTTTATATTCTAGGTAAAGGAGTCGTCATTTAATACATTTATTGGTCCATTCCATTAAATTAATTGAGGTAAACAAATGGCGCATCTTAAAAAAATGTACACACTAATAGAGAATTACAAACAGTTTTACCTCAAAGTGTTTTTGTCCATCAATACTAGTTCCATAGTAAACACACAAAGTATATTTATACAGAGATACATGAAAGAGTATAGAAACATGCCAGCACCAGAAGGCAAGACAACACTTCCTAGTCTGCGAGTCTGAACAAGAGCACAGTTGCCAGATTTGGTCAAATGCAGGAAACAAAAGCCTCCTTCCTATTTTTCAATTGTTTACTAGCTAATTCACACAGACAAGTCTTTTCACAGCTTTCATTTTGGTTTTTAATGGCATGAACAGTGACTAGATCCTGTGAGTGGGTTTGAAGAGGTTGAAAGCAGAGGAGACTGGGCAATGAGCCAGCATCATTTTGGTCCCCAGTACTGACACCTTCACAAGGAGGGGGGATGAGATCCACCTCCACTCACAGCCAGTTTACCTCCTGCACGGCCCAACTCTCCAAACCTTAAGGAGGGACAGAGGGATGCAGTCACAGAGCAAAAGAGAACAAGGACGGTGCTGCTTTATTTTCATATACTAAAGACAAAAGCCCTTTGACTGTTTGCTACCATGAGACTGTCCCTCTGCTGTCTGCCCTCCTGTGCTGTGGGAATGTGGCACCGGCCCCAACCCTTGCTGCTTGATCTGACGGTATGGATACATATCTCAGCAGCAGAGTTAAGGAAATGGGTTTAGCTGCAAAGCATAGAATACTAAGGCCTTCAAAGTAGTCTAGGACAGTGACTACCCTTTAACGTTTTAGCATGCCACTTACACACAGGTGATCTACTTATGCCTTTTTGGGAAGCACATTATTTTCTGCACAAGTACTGTGCCTTAGCCACACAACCTTAAAAACCAGCCCAGCTCATTACGGAGTACTTTGTAAAAGTCAGATACCCAGCAATACTTCAAAGTGCTAAGCACAGAATTAAGCATTACCATTTTATTCTGTAAAATTGGTTCAAAAGCACTCCCAGAAAGTTTAAAATGCAACATTCACACTGCCAAAAGGCAAGTTTATTCCTGTGATCCCCAGTTTCAAATTACAAAAAAAAAAATAAATCTGGGAAGTGGTAGCAACTCCCCTACCTTAAAAAAAGATCCCCTTTTCCCTGTTTATTGGTTGTTGTAGTATAAGTTAACATATCAACAGAAAGACTGTTCTACCTTCAGAATTTAAGAAGGCTGAACATCTAGTGAGCTAGTTTAGTCTATGCAATTTTGCTCAGTGGTTATCAGCACCAGGATTTTAAACAGTCTGCAATGTTAATCACACTCAAGCTAAATTGTGCAAGTTTTAACAAAAACACGGCTCCTGTTAAAACACTGAACAGACCCTGGTGGGTTGGGAGGGAATTGTTTTGTACCTTGTCATCTGCAGGACCAACGCCTGAAGCAATATGCATCACAAAGAGGTTATGCAGAGCCACTGCTGCAAGGCTACCTCACAGTACCTCCAGCAGAAACATCTCTGCAACTCATGCTTTGCAGATGTTTCTTTCTACTGCTTAACCCACCACTCCATCCTCCGCACATGTCAGTGCGACAAAACTCCAAGTAGACTCCAGTGAAGAATACAGTTAATTCAATACAACTCAAAAAAGTTCGTGTCTTTAGGGCTGCACCTATTAAATTTTCATTTTTCAATAGATACCTGAAATAATTGTTTCAACATCTGTGTTTATTGCAAGAGTCAGAACCTGGTAAAGATAAGGTATGAACAATGCACAGTTCATTACTGAGCATGAAAACAAGATCTCAGTGCTTCTTTATTGTGCTGGTGCCAGTTCAGAGAAAAAAAAACCATCCCAGAAATCACACAGAAGTAACCAGGACAGCAGTGAATCCTGAGAGGGAACTTGGTCCGGCTATGGATTACAAGGAAAATTCAGCTAATTTAAGGACTGTTGAAGGACCCACATGTTACATAGGCTCATAGAAAGTGCAGCTAATGACTTTTGACATCATTTTAGTGCATGTGTAGACAGTGACCTTAAGTGATGGAACAATCAAGAAGTTATTCAGAGATGAGATTCCCACACTACTCCTGCTTCACTTCACCAACACCTTTTTACTTTCCACATACAAGGTTTGGGCCATCCAAAGGAGAGACTCCTATTCTGTAAGAATTACAGGATAACATATCAGGAGTTTCACTAACCGTTCATATTTCAACCTCCCACTAGCAGCAATTAAGTACACTCTTTAAGTGTCACTACATCTTACAGGAGTTTCCCACTATTTTGTAGTTCTCCTGTTGGGCATTGCTGCCCCAAACCTCACAGTTAAGATCCTCCCCACACCTCACAGCCTCTCCCACAGTTACCTAGTGATTTACAGCAGCTCTTTATAAAAAGAGACTCCTCCGCAGGCCATCGGAGCTGGGAGACCCATCACTAAACACCCTTCTTATACAGCACCAATTCTTGCAGAGGACTCCTCTTCTGAATGTTAAGTTTTCGTTCCTTTGTAGGGGCTTAAAAGGTTTTAGTGTTCCAGATCACGTAAGAAATCCTACTGGTGGCCACAACCCAAGGTGCACATTCCAACCACTCCAAATCAACTTGCAGGTGCCACAGAGCCACATAACTCCAACAGGGAGGTGCAAAGCATGCCTGACTTCCAACAGCTTAGCCAGAAAGGGATTTACCCAAAATTAAAAAAACTAGTCCTCATCCAAAGCATAAGAACCATGCCACAGATTCAGTGGCATCAGATTAAAGAAAATTTAAGCTAATCTCCAGCAGCTCCAGCCTCAACCGTTACATGTTGATTTGAATTTCACTTGATACTTTCCATTGCCTTTTATGTTTCTCATGAACATCTGTGATGTCAGTTCCTAAATCCCCCAGAACAAATACCCACACTTCAGTCTGACATAAAAAATGTGTGTAAGGCATTACATGAAACCTACTCAGCTGTAGGGAAAAAAACCCACCATCCTTTCTACTCATCTTTCACTTTTACCTTATAAAAAAATAGGTAGACTGTCTACATATTAGTTCAAATTACATTTTGCTTGGCTCCCAGTGATGTTACAGAGTCAATGACAAAATTCCACTTACTACACAGGAACCAGCTCAAAAAAAAGCATGTTGATCTCAGTTTGTGGGAAACTGGAAAGACTGTAACCATGAAGGTCAGACTGTTAAATGGTAGGCAAGTGCTTATTTTAGAAGGGAAAGACTGAGGAAAACACATGGTTACTGCTTCAAGATGATCCCCTTAAGCGCTTCCTTTTCATAACAGTAGTTTGTCATTCTGGACCTAACAGCAACTTAAAGCAGAGTTCTCATTTACACCACGTCAGTGTGTATTGGCAAACTATGAGCTTAAACCAAAAAGCATAGTTTGTTTAGAACCACAGAGCTTCAGTGGAGGCTGAGTCAAAAAGGAAGACCTTTTAAAAATGCCTTAAACTTGACTTTTGTAGCCAGAGAGCATTGTTTCATTAGCCTGACAGCTGCCACATTGCTGCAATAACTCATCTTGAAAGTTGTTATAAAGCCACCAAGCTGAATAAGGGGGCTTCAGGTGTACTTGGGGTTTACGAAGGGACGAAATCCAAACCAGACTGGTATCTGTAGGCTGTCAAGGAGAAGACAAAAGCTGCCCATATTTTTTGCAAGAAAGTTGCCAGAAATCAAGTAGTCATTCAAGTTTAGCAGTAAGTGCTCAGAGTTATTTATTCCCTCAGATCCCAATATTACACTGATATTAGCCCCAATCCCCCTCACTTAGGATGGTTAAAAGAATTTATCTGCATGCTGTTAAATCAAGACTCTGGGACCCAGGGAATCCTAAGCAGCATTCCTAAGGCCATTAACACCAATACTTGAGGTTGGACTGCAAGAGAAAGGGAAAAAAGGGACTTGCAACAGCAGTTACATTTCTAAAGACCAGCAAGAACTACTGAGAAAATAGATCTGTACCAGAAGTAGTCTTAAAAGACTTGCCACGTGATTCAGTAGGGACAGGTGTGAACTCTGTATCTAACAGGGTACCAATCTACCCCCACCAACCTATTTAAGGCAAGTTTCACACACAATGGTGCTTGGTGGATGCAAGCGTTTGACACACTTTGGCTGTCGGCTGCTGCAAAAAAAAAACATGGGGAGAGAAAGCAGAGTTCCACCTTTACTACAACAAGCACCTTAAGTGACCAAGCCTAAAGTGGCTCTAGTTCAGAAAAAAAAAATCCCAAAAAGCATTTAAAGCATAGACCAAGAGAATTCTACTACGCAATTTCCAGAGCTAGCTTTAGGAAAAAACTACACTAAAGACTTGTACTTGCTTCCACCGTTCCCATGCACCCTGAAAGGCTGCTGTTCAACTCACTCCTGCAGCTAGGCCCATATTTTGATCCCCACGTCAGTCACAAATACGCTTCAGTCAACTGACATTACTTTATAATCACCAAGGTAAACAAGGATACTCAGTATGAACCAACAGCATGCCACACTCACAAAAACCACAGTTCATGCTTGCATCACAGGCTCCCTGCAGGTCATGTTGCTGTGTTCTGCCTGGGACCAGCCCAACTCCCACACAGAAAGTCTCCAGAAACCATTTTATTTGGTGGGAGCATATGGGTGGTTGTAAAACAGAAAATATTTGTTTCCAGCCTTTCCCTGCCCATCCAAAAAAAGGGATAAGGATTGGTTAGGGAGTACTGTATCATAGGAATAATTATCTTTTATTTTTAAAGCAAACAAAACAGAATGGTAAAGATGTCATTTGGCACCTTGCAGTAGAGTTTTATTTTCATCTTTTTAGTGTTCCACTCATCAGTTCCTTCCAGGCTAAAGAGGTAAGTTTTATCAAGATCCCCGTGCACTTCCACTACGAACCCCCAATCACTCCATAGGATAAAGAAGGAACCATTCAAGATAACTGAAAAAGATGAAACATACCCCAATTTAAACACAGAAAGTGAGGAAAAATTCAAATAGTTTTCAGAGCATCTGTTCCAGCCTAAGTGCAGCTGGCATTTCAGTTAACTTGACAAAAGGAGTCCTTCATACAGTTCCAGTATGTCTGGTGGTACTGAGCACAGAAGCACTAGGCTGTCCATGAATGTACGTCTTATTTGGTCTCTGGCTTGTCTTGCAATAGTGGTATAATTGACTCCCACGCTGTAAGGCACTGAAGAAAGAAACAAACATTTTAAACAACGGATTGTATCTTAGTTCTTGTAACTTTTGGCCAACCTTTCCAGACCAACAGAACGCAAGTTCAAGAAAGGCTAGCTAGGTCTTTATAGATTATTACAGAAGGGGGAAAAATACTGGAAACTCAAACAGCAAGAAAGTGTTCAGAAAGAATAGCTACCATTTCCAAACAAGGAAAACAAATTAAAGCTTTCCAAACTCATCCAGCTGGCCCAAGCAATTAAAGATCATTAGAATACCCAGGATTTTCAAATATCAAACTAGATTCTTCTAAGCTGAAGAACACCACAGCTTTCAGCTAAGCAGACAAACTGTTTCTAGTAGAAATTCACATCTTTGTGGTATAACTGCTGAGGAGGGCTGATATGGACATAACAGCTATCATAGGCTACCTCCAGCTAACTTACTTGAAAAATCCCTTGCATTTAGGGAAATCAGTTCAGAGACACAGTGCACTCTAGTACATCTCGGGGACATGATGAACTGGTAGAGCCTGGTACAGTAAAATAAATGCAGAGTCTAGATTCGAGAAAGTCACTACTGGCTTTGGAGTCATCTCCCCAGACATGTATACACAGCACAAGGACTGGAGTAAGTATAATTACTGTCCTCCAACCGTGTACAGTCCAGAAATAAAACTGGACAAATACAGACTGGAATACATATTAGAAACACAAAATCAAATTCAGAATGGGCAAACATCTCCAGATCTTATATCCACAAGTCACTGTTGTCAACCATATTCATTCTAATCTTGCTCACTGTACTGCAGGTGAATGGAGTATTTCTAGTTGTGTGTGCTGAAGCTGTTAAGACACTTCCCTACCAAAAAGCTTCCTTGCTGCAACTAAGAGCAGAGCCAGATGTACAGATTTAACCATCAATTGCAGAGGCACTGCTGGACGTTCAGTGGAGTCTTTTATATCCCCACACACGTCCACAGCAGCCTCAGAAGAGGACATCAGGGTGAAGAAAGTTCTGTGTGACTAGACAGACATTTGAAGGGGCAAAGAAAGTGCATATTAACATTGCATAGAGAGGTAACCTAGCACAGGAAGAAGTTTGTAAAGTAGATGTGGAAAAAATACAACAGGTAAGAGGATGGGAGTATGCCACCATGCATAAGCCTATTAGTGTTTAATATATCAAGCACTGCATTGGGCAGCACTGTCCTAGCATGAAGCAAAACTAGGCTGGCAGCATACACAGTTAAATGTCAAATTATTTCACCCAAAGTCTGACACTGAATCTCAGGTAAAAATGCACCAGCTGAAAAAGGGCAGAGGAACATGACTAGGTATTTCCAAGACCAGCATACAAAGGACAGAACTACGCACAAAGGGACAGAGATTAGACTAATTTATGTGTAACAGTGTAATCTATATATGGATCCATTTATGTACAATAACTCATGTAGTTTGGTTTACAAAAGGCAGAGTCAAGATTTTTCTAGTCTAGTTGAATCCGTAGAACATGCCATTTTGGTCTTTCACTGCCACTACTGCTGCTCAGTTGCTTGTTCAATTCAAGAATGCAAGACAGACAAGCACCCAGGATGAAATGTTGTCCCAGGGCTGCCTTGCAAAAGACTACTAGTCTCATGCAGATCACTTGAGCGTGACTAGCAACTCAATAGATTACACCAAGTTGCTGACAAACAGCAGCCTCCACAGCACTAGAGAACTGATTTAGATGCCCAAGACTCTTTCCTTCAGGACAGTGTGAAGCTTTCCTGAAGAGTTATCACCACCTCAGAGGAAAACAGACTATTTTTTTTTTTCCTGTCAATGCTCCAGCAGCGCCACGTACCTTCTCGTAGTACTGGATGTTTTTATCTGCCATCCCCATGAGTAGCTGCCTAAAGTCTTGTCTTTTGTTGTTCTGCCATCTCTCCATATCTGCTTTCAAGTCAGCATTGAAACATTCTACTCGGTCTTGACATGTCTCAACATCTGTGGGTACCTGCAGCAAAAGAAATGAAAATTTAAACTGTCACTGAGAATGCAAGACTGATGAATTTAACTTCAAGCTCACTGAGCAAAGCTACAGAGGAAAGGGCAAATTAACAGTCCAGTAGCTACCCTGAATAAACTCAGTTATGGCCATATGGAGAAAAGCCCCAATTCTGTATTAGTGATGAGGCAGGACTGCTTAGTTTGTTCTCTGCTGTTTAAGGCAGTGGGTACTTGTGCTTGTCCGTCTCCACACCAGATACAGAGGCAGACTGAGGAAGCGCTTGCTGAAGGCACATGAAGAGGAAAACCATTTGGTGTAAGTGCTGGGTGCCCAGGCTCAGTTCTTAGTTCTCAAACTGAGCAGCTTGGTTATAGCGCCAGAACAAGCTTTCTCTCCTTCTTCCGACTAACAGTTGCACTAGGCATTTCCCATTTCACACTAGTGTGTATGAAACAAACATTTAGGTTTGTCAAAGAGCTGGATAAGAGACCTCAGGATTCTCTTGACCGTAGTATACAAACAGCAGTGATCAGCTACAGCTGCAGAATAAAATCCATAAGCCTCTAGTTTCTAGCTTCTACTTCTAACCTTACAGGCTGCCTGAAAAAAAGGTAAGTGCAAAGTACTGATGATCACTGCTGCAGATGGACTCATGAGCCTTTGGGCCCAACACTGGACACAATCACACATAAGCAATGGGAGAAGAGTTGCAGGACAGCATATTCCAAGTCTAGGTAGAGATTTAAACAGATTATGACAGTAGTCACCAAACCAAGGTAGATGCACTTTAGGCCAAAGAAGTTAGTGTTCTTTGCTTATGTTTTAACTAACATCATGTATACTACCAGGCAACTACAGGAACAATTTACAAATGTTTCTTCAAGCAGGAAAGGCATGAACACTTTTATCTCCCTTCTTGTGTTGCATGGTCCATACAGACAGGAAGCCTGTAAGGACATGCAGACTAAAGCCCATGACCTCAAAAGAGGTCTAGCTGAGCTCTAGCACCAATATGAGAAATTAACTTCCACTCTGGAAGCTGTGATTTGCACAAAGGGAAAAGGCAGAATGAAGAACATTTACAGAAGTTTGTGGTAGAAGAAGTAATAGAAGTTTGTGGCCCCTCTCATACTTGATACTTTCAAGAAATTCCCTTTTTCTTTGAAGGGCATGAAGGAAGGAAGAGGATGAACAGACTCTGTAAGGAGCTTTTCATGGGTAACAATAGAGGAAGCTAGAGGTGTGCTACTACCTTGCAGTCTGGCAAGGTACACTATTTAGGCAGAAACATATAGACTGAGTCTTCTCCAGGATGTGGGTTAGAGCTGATCACTGCAGTATTGCATAGACTCAGAAGAGATTGTACATCTGTTCTCCAATAAAGCTGTTTGAGACATAGGAAGCACCTTCTTCATACTTAGAGCATTTGAGTACCCCTTTATTTGCACAACTGGATTTACACTACAGGCAGCTTGGGGATTCAGTACCTACACACTTCCCCCACCCTCTGAGCACTACGCTTCTGGCTATAGATCTGCTACAGCTGCAGACATGAAGTTCTCTCATACACTTGAGATTAACTACCAAGCCACTAGCTGGAAGGTTTAAAAGATGGTCCCCTCAAAGCAAGAATGCCTTCTGTCATATTTGTAAGTACTCTGCTATCTTAATGGAAAAGGCTAAGCTATCAAGAGAGAGTCACAAGTCACAAGGGAAGCAAAACCACATAAGATTTCCCAGTCCAATTAAGTTAGTTTCTAACCACTCACCAGCTTCCTGCTGCTTCTGCCAGGATCTGAAACCACAATGAAGCTACAGAAAAAGAAAAATCTGTTCTTTCTCACAGCCTGCTCTCCTGCAGGTCAGGGTGAGAGGGCTGTACAAGTTTAGAGCTAGAGGGACACGCCAGTGGTCAGCAAATGGGTCACATATGCTCTAATTAAGGAACAACACCACTGAACTACAACTAAAGTTCCCACAGGCATCATGAAGGCAGTGTCTGCACATGCACCACTCCTATTGGGGAGTGAAAATACCTTTCCTTCCAAAACTGGAAGCTTCCCAGAACAGAAGTTGCAACTCTGGAGCTGAAACAATTTTCAGTTAATGAACAGCTTTTAAGCACTTTATATCTACTGTAAGGTTAATGAAAAAGAGATGTTATAGTTCTAACATCAAATCTGGACATAAGTTGAAACCTCAATGCTAATGCCTTCATCTGCTTTTACCAGTGGAGATACTGAATATTAGCTAGCAACTAGGAACTGAGGAGGAAGACTGGACTTTGGGGGAAGTTGCTGCTTTCTCACTGATGGCTGCTCTCAGCTACTTGTATAGCTCAAAAAAACCCAAACTCCCAAACCAAGTGACAACTGGCCCAAACTCCACCACTCTGGAAAGGCCCATCACAACTTTAGCAGCTCAAACGGAGAAGATGTACATGCAGACAAGAACTGAGCATAAAATTGGATATTCAGGAGTCTGGTCATCTCATTCTATGATACAAAGTTCTACACCTACATCTGTTCCTCTTCATAGTTCTCAAAGAAACCAGAGTCTACGTATACCTCACATCTAGAATTTAATGTGGTCAAATGCAGATGGCATCACTTGCAGCATAACCATGTCCGCAATACCACACCATTACCATGTAACAAATGATCCTGAAGCACAACAAATCCAGCATTTATTAAGCAACTAATCTCTGTATATGATATTTCTACCTTTCTAGTTCTCCAGAAAGATGTACTGTTACAAGTCTTTTTTCCCCTGTAAATACACCTGGTCACCTTCAACTTCAAGTTCTGTCCTGCCATATTTACTGTACCTGTAGATCATGACACTGCAAAGCCTTGAGGCAAACAGAATAAATTAGGTCAGAGATGTTAATCTCACCATAAGGAAACTGCCTGTACTTTACTACATAGGTTGGACTGTGGCAAAACCAGCTCCAGTGTGGGTCCAGAATGGGTAAAGGGCTTCACCACTGTACTCACTAGAAACAGAAAGGCTGGAGGCTCCACATTAATACTGTTATGTTAGTGCTAAAAACCACTACATTTTATGGTTTTGGCCGCCCAGCCATAGTTCTGAGCTGATCATCTCAACATAAGAATGGCCTAACGGCACCAACAGAACTTTGTAATCAGATTGGCTTCATGTGTACAGCAAGTCCCAGAATGCCCTCCAGTGGAAGATATTAACGACAGCCCCTCGTTTTGTAGTAGGCTCTCTTTTCCCCTAAGGTTTTGTTTGGTCTCTACATAATTTCTGTCATATCAGCTAAATATGCTAAAAAGAACATATATGCCATTCACTGCACAACCCAGCTCATGACCCCTCTGTCTGCTTTTAGTTTCCAGCAAGTCAGCCAGCAGACCTCATGGAGGCAAGGTATGCTGCTAGTCATAGCTCCAAGCTACCAGCTCTTACAGATGAGGACACTCCCTCCAGGCAGAAAGGATCTGAAAACTGCAAGCTAGTATTTTATGAACATGCAAGGAGTTAGATTAGTTTGCACAACTTCATTTTGTAAACAATGCAAAAGACTTACATTAGAAAAAAGGTACAAGAAATTGCCAAAACATATGCTTACACTCCGGAGAGATGTTAAGTATTCAAAAAATTTTAAGACAGCTATTTAAGTGCTGTGCTTTACATAATAATCCCACTGAAAAGTAAGATGCAGAAGCCTTTTAGTAGGCAAGACATTAGCAAAGTTCAGCAGTTCCACTGCATCAACATCTTTATAAAGGCAAATGCCTGAAACCTTCAACTGGCTTACTAGATATGTGACATACAGTTCCCTCCATCCTGTACAAAACTTTTTAGAATACCTGCTTATACAAAGCTACACTGAGGAAGTAAGAGTACGTACCACACCAGCCAGCAGCGTAGCAGGCAGAAGACCAAAATACCAGAGCACCACAAGATACCCAATACACCACTATCTGTAGAGTCCATGACAGACACAAGATCAGAAAAATACTAGAATAATAGTTTTCATTTCTATGCTCTGATCCTCTTCAGCTTCTTAGATTAAAGGCATTATGGAAACCTCCTGTAAGATTATTGTACAGTACTCCTAATAACTAATGGATGACTCTCCAGTGTTAACACAGAGACTAAGAAGAACAAAAATGAAACCCAGCGGCGGAAGGGAACAAAACCTGTTGTCATCGTTGGTCAAAGTCGCAGTGATTTAAGATAGGGCTCCTGCACATTGTTTCATGCAGAAAGCAGGTGGCAGTGTAAGCACACCAGTTTGCAGCTTTGCTTCTGCATAAGGTCCACCCAAAACCTGTCACCCGGTAACACCTGCTGTGTCTGTTCAGCATCACACAGGAAGAGCTCTCTAGCAGAAGGGGCAAAATATGGAGTCTTCCAGAGTCAAACAGGTGTCCCACAACACAGTTCTCCAATGCCAGGGTTAGGACCTTAACTCAGCTAGTTGACATACGGCTAAACCACCAGGGGCTGTTCTACCACTGCTTTAGTCTGTGTCACTAAACACTCCAGCTGACTGCTGGCTGACTTTTACATAGGTCAGAGCCATCCTGCTCTGTATTACTAATCTCCCACTATTCAGAAGTTGCTAGACAGGTTATATATGTTCATACCTAGGCCTCTATTTCATACCAGCTTGCCAACAAGAAGCTTCTGCCAGAACTGCTTATACTGCAAAGCAGCTGCCAGACCCAGACAAAGCAAGTTCTGTTCCTCCATTCTTCTCAGGAAGTAATATAAGCATTTGAAACTACTCTATAAAACAGCTTGTGCTAACCTTTGGACGGTCTTCTTTTTTCAAGGCTACTGCTTCCAGTTTTGCTTCATACTCTGCTTGAACTTGGTCTCTCTTCTTCAACACATTCTGTGGGCAAGAGAAAGGACAGTTGTGAGAGGGACCCTCTTGTTCATTCCCTTCCCAGCCTGCAAGAAACTGCAAAGTGATACAGCTCAAGTGCTAGTTTAGTCCAAAGTCAGACTGTCAGACTTACTTTGTCCTGTTTTACAGTCTTTAGGGAGCAGCTTTCAAAAACGAGGAGCACTTGTCTCCAGCAACTGGCAGTGCCAGATATAATTCAACTTATGGACAAACTGGAGGCATGCAAGATAGAAGCTGTCATGTAACCATGAGTATAACCCTAAGTAAATTCAATTCATCCATTGACCTATTATTAGCATGAAAAGGATACAAACAAAAGCACCAAAGCTGTCAAGGACTGTTACAAGGCTTTTAATGTCCTCAAGCAGCAGCCAGGCAACAGTGTGGGCTCAGAGACAGAGAAGCCACCACAGAAGGTATTACATGTCCCTTTTCACTTATAAAGGCTCCTCAAAGTCCTTTACAGCAAGCTGTTTACATTCTCATGTCAGAACAAAAGTAAGCTTTTTTTTTTGGATCAGTTGCAGGGGTTTGGTTATTGGTTTAATTAAAAAAGGAAATTATGAAAAGCACAATTGACATGAAAAGCACTGAACTACCTGGGTGAGTTTCAAAAGCAGTAAACATTTTATTGAGAGTATTCCCAGAATAGAGAACAAAAGATGCTACCTTTATCTTGTACTACATCCACAAGACAAGATCTCCACTAAGGTTACACTACAGTCTTACAATTTAAAAACCACAGAAATTAGCCTCTCTGAGAACGTATTACTAAAAAACATGCAGTTCTGTCTGCAAGAGCAAGCAACTCAATTCTTCAGTCTTCACAAGGAAGCAACTAGTAATTTTTTATAATTTAGTTGATGCAAAGTTATTCTTAAAAATGCTCAGAGGGAAGTCAGCCAACACTCACTGCTGAGGCATCTGTAAATCTGAACTTCTCTTGCAGCCAATTTGACCAGTTTATGCTTTGTCTTCCCTTCTGCTACCCAGAAGAAATTGCCCCACTAAGTCAAAAGGAGGTAACTAGTCATTAACAGCTTCAAAAGCTAGTAAAGCAGGACTACATCATATGCACTGCTGCCTACAGAAACACCTGATTAAAAACAGTAGTTCTCAGAGCTCTTAAGAGTCAGTTGAGCCACAATCTGTTTCCTAATTAAACATGTGCAAACCCTGTATCTACTAATCATCACGTCCCCCCCTCCTCCCTCTTAAACCAAGGGAAAGTCACCAGTGCAGCTGCTTGAGTACAGATAGGAGATGTTGCAATCAATATTCTTACAACCTCAGTCCATGATAAATGGGAATGGCACCCCACCCACAAAGCTGCTATTGGATTAGGCAAAAAAAAAAAAAAAAAAAGGAGCAAGACTGAAAAACTCAATTTCAGCAGCTTAACCCTCCCTTTTGTCCCCAAAGGAATGTAAGCAAGCATGTCATTGGCCATGCTCACTTGGAAAACCACAGTACTCCCATTCCTTTTGCAATCTAAGCAACTATGTAGAATAGCCCTTAAGTGATGGAGGTTACCCAGTGCAACAAAAGTCTGAGAGATTTAACAGGTATTTCTACTTTGTACTGTGTCTTGAACTTCAGTCAGCTGAAACTTCTCAGAACAACAACTGCCTCCAGCAATTACACTCAGCCTCTAGGAGCCCGGATTAGCCCCGTAAACTGGATCTGTGCCAGGAATAGCCAATGATTAACAGGTATTGGCAGACTGGATTCAAAGGGCGCGTATCTTATTTCTCCTTAAGTGCTCAAGTCCACCCACTGTGGACCATTTACAACATGCTTCTGAATACAGCTTTAAGCATCCATTTATAATACATAATACAGGTCAGCTATTAATAAGTATGTATTCATAAATATGTATTATACTAATATAATACTAAATATGTATAGTTGTTTAGACATAAATATACAGTTATAAATATTTTATATATTATTAATATGTAAATATATATAATATAATACTAAATATTTATTATAGCTACAAGAAAAATATTTCCTTCCCTTTCAATTCTCCCATATGTGAAAGGAAGTGTTTCCTCTGGCACCTGTAGACAATCCCTTCCAAGTTCTAGACCAATGCATTAATGCTTTAGCAGTCTCTCTGAAAAGCTCTGTACCAAGTATCACTGGACTTACCACAGCACATGCAACACTTCTGCTACTTAAGGCCTCACTTAGAGGAAAAAAAAATTAAGAATTAAAAAAAAGTTGGAAGAAACCAACACCAAACAGCAAAAACTCACACACCACATCTCGGTTATCTGGGGACAGAACTAAACCGCTAGTCCCTGTACAAGCAAGGCTTGGCTTGTTTTCAGTGAAGCAGGTCCTTCTCCTCTCTTAGATTGCAATCCTATACCATCTGCACACCACATAGCTTCCTGCTATGACTAGACCTCACAAGATGGTCCTTATTTACTGCATGCCTTTAGAGAGACAGTTGGCTATTCATATGGTGCTTGCTTTAAATATGCATTAAAAGTAATGTCCAAGCACACAGCTGGGGACTGCATCATCTGATGCAAGATGTCACCTGGCCATCTCATACATGGCTTGTGTTTTAGACAAGGCCTCTCCTAGGCACTACCAGCATGCATTTTAACTCAAGGCCACAATGCCTGTCTCTCCTCACCTGTGCAAGTCTTTCAAATTAATCCAGAGACAGGGCCTAGCCTGCAGTCAGCCAGTATTTGTTTGAACCAAAAATACCACCTTTTGTGTGGTATTTCTTATGGTTTGCCTCCATAAGCGCAGTTTCTCCAGGCTGGCTCCCTCAGGTACCACAGTGCCCCTGAAGACACTAAAGTGAACATTCACCTCTAAAACAGTGAACATAACCCAGCAGTTCTTTACTCTGAGGGACGTTCACCCAGCTAGAGACTGCTCTACAAATCAAGTTCCCACACCTATACCTGGGGTACAGTGTGCAGAGGAGAAAGCTATCCGGGTTGCACTGAACTCCTAGTACCTAAAAACTTACCTTCCATCAAGTAACCTGTCTAAAAGCTTTGTTCTGAAAACAGAAACAGACTTCAATTTCACAAACAGGCTTCCTAGCAGCTGACGAATAGGACTGCACTACTAGTGACGAGGGCCCTTTCAGCAGAAAGCCTCCTGCACTCCACGAGTGGCCTCCTTTAGAGTTACTTGCTTTGATTTATGAAGTCTGGGAAGATACTTACGTAGCTGTTTGCTGCTGAAATAGCAACAGTCTGGTATTTTCTAGCCTAATAAAACTACACTTTGTATGTGTGCTGGTTTCAGCTGGGATAGAGTTAATTTTTTTTCTTAGTAGCTGGTACAGCGCTTGCTTTGGATTTGGTGTGAGAACAATGTTGATAACACACTGATGGTTTGGTTGTTGCTGGGTGATGTCAATACTAAGTCACTGACTCCTCAGTTTCTCAGGCCCTGCCAGCAAGAGGGCTGGAGGGGCACAGCAAACTGGGAGGGGACACAGCCAGGGCAGGTGACCTGAACCAGCCAAAGGGATATTCCATACCATGGGACATCATCCTTGGTATATGAACTGGGGGTGTTATCTGGGGCTGCAATTGTTGCTCAGGGATTGGCTGGACATCAATCAGTGGGTGGTGAGCAGTTGTACTGTGCATCACTTGCTTTCTTTTCATTCCTCTCCCCTTTGCCTTCCTTTTCATTATAACTGATATTATTACTATTATTGTTCATCTGGTTTTATTTCAATTATTAAATTGTTTTTATCTCAACCCTTGAGTTTTACATTCCTTTCTGATTCTCCTCCCCATGCCTCTGGGTGAGGGGGGAGTGGATAAACCGCTGCATGGTGCTTAGAACTATGACAGTATGACCCGAGAGATTTCAGTTTTGGCAACTGGGAAGGAAGGAAAACAGGAACAGTCTGTCTTGGCTAGCAATAGGTTTTATTCTTGATTTTTAGGGACTAAAACTAATGAGATGTCTAACCTGGACGTCATATTTTTCCATGGACTGAGGTTTGTAAGAATATTGAATGCAACATCTATCTGTACTCAAGCAATAATTATTTGCTTTTAACTGCTACTTTGCAAGCTTGGCTTCTAGATCTAACCAACTCCAAAGCACCAACACAATGAGTATATTCAGTCCATTATCACAGAATAACTGACAGGAAAAGCAACTCATTTAGGGCACTAGAAAGTCAAGTCACTCTAAAAGTTCAGCTGAAGAAACCTTTGCCTTTTAGCTTAAGAGGTACTTCAGGCAGTTAAACACCACTTACCACAGGGAGAGCAGCATTAAAGACTTGCAACTAGAAGACCTGTTGGCTTGCAGACAGCCCCATTCTAAAAGGCTCTTGTCAGATAATGCAAAGTGCAGTCTCCAAGCCAACAGGTAGTTTAGCTGAAAGTCTTTAATGCTGCTCTCCCTGTGGTAAGTGGTGTTTAACTGCCTGAAGTACCTCTTCAGCTGAAGAAACCCTTGCTTTTTAGCTTAAAAAAATTTCCCCTTGCTACATTTGTGAAAATTGCCTCTCAACTCAGAACACAGGGTTTGGACACAGCGTTCTAGAAAGCTGCCACCCAACTCTGCTATCCACAAGCGAGAGAAGCTGCCAACACTATCTTTGCTACAGGGCCAGACACTGACCGAGTAGTAAAGAGCTGAGCCACAACTGATTTTCTAACAATTCAAACAGAAGATTCTAGGCAGTCAAAAAAATGTCTCCTATACAGTACCACCCACAACTCTGATTAAGAAGCACTCTTCAACACTTTGTATACATTACTGATCCCTTAGCTTGACTGAAAAGCAGAACAGATAAATAATGTTACCCATGCAGTACCCCACTACTAAATATAACTAGTTTTGTTTTGGCAATATGCTCCTACTGAATGTATTATTTACTTACCCCTTCTCCCACCATCAACTCTTCTTGCTGTTAGAAATAATGAACTCACTGATACATCATTCCACATAAATACAATACTGCCTTCTGCCACAGGGCTCTCTTTACCTTCATCGACTCCGAGTACAATATATATTCCCTAAGCACAGGCAGGAAGTCTTCTGTCATGTCTTCACTGAGTTCTTCAAGAGCCGTGCAGCAGTTTCCAATACAGGCAGACACCCCTTCCAGTGGCTCCGATAGCTCAACCTCCAGACCTCCCCAGGTTGAATAAACAGGTCCATATTCTCGTAGTTCCACCAAATATTCTGCAAGAGGTACATGGTAAAGTAGGTTAACAGAGTACAAGTAAGGCACAAGGATATGTAAATATTAAACATGAGAAACTATGCACCAAGTTAGTAAACATTAACTTCCCCAAGAGTCAAGATTCTAATGCAACACAAGGCTTAACAGTCAGGTCTCTATGGCTGTACAGGTGACAAGTCCAGGTTGCTTCCTACTAAACTCACCATTCCTACAAGCTTCCAATACAAAGATGCTTCCATCTGTGCAGTAGCCAAAGTCTTTTTTTAAAAAATATATATAAAAGTTAGCTCTACTAAGACAGGTCTGTAAAGGTTTGCTGTGTCCAGGAATTTCAGCTGTACTCCTCCAGATGGGATCTACAGATGCTCCCAGAAGTTTGTCCAAAAATAGCTACTAAGAAAACTGGTATAACAAAAGTAACTTCAAAAAATTTTTTGAGAGTTCAGCTAAGATAAAATACCATGTTAGGCTTTGGGCCCATTTTAAATCTGCAAGAGGCATTAGATTTTGCTCTGCATGTGGCTCATTACAGGCCAGAATCACTGATGCAAGTTGTCTTGGTCATGCTATCAACCACAACAAAATACAGAGCACTCAGACTGAAGTACTGAGACAGAGCACCTTGTGTCCTTACCCAACTGTTCCTTGATAATCCGTTGTGCTATTCTATCAATGGTACCAAGCTTTAGAGAGAATGTATCTAGATACTCCCCAATGGCTGCAAACTCCAGTGGCCGACTTCTTAATTTGTAGCCTCCTGTGACGTATTTGACAGACTCCCCCACCTTCGACAGCAATGCCATTCCTTGCTTTTTGTAGGCATTAAGATCCTAGGAAGTTAAAAAAAGTTTAAAAACATTTCACTTGCATGATGCAAGAATAACACAATGAAGAATACTTTCTAGTCAAGACCACATCATGTGAAGGCCAGAAGTTACCCGTAGCCTTGGACAAAACTTCACTTTGTACAAGGTTCTATAGCTGAGCACAGTTTCAAGAATACCTCTAGATGGAAACAGGCTATCCAGGAGAATGGTAGAAGTACGTAAGTAAGAAAGTGACCCACTTTTGCACATGGCCAGACTTTCCCATGTTCCTGTACTGTCACCAGGGAAGTAGTGATATTAACAGATCTGTTTCCACCAATATTGTTCATGCCATTCATCCACACATACTTTTAAGTCATAGCCCACAATACCAGTATTATGCAAATGCACCAGCTGCCCCTGATGAACTAGTACAAGAGCTACAGACTGCATGCCTATTTGGTCAGCAACCTTCTCACACCAGTTCTGTGGTCAAATGGGAGGCAGAGGAAGAATGTATACAGAAGTGTAGCCTGGGGAGACAGCTTCTTTGCAAGACAGACTGCAGCTCAGGCTGGGTCAGGTGCAGCTGTGTTGCCTGCACAGAAGCTTAAACTTCCTCACCAACACTTTAAACGTTTACATAAGTCAACGTTCATACAACCTATGTTAACAAGGTCGTTTACCTACAATCTTCAGGGGGTTTCACCCTGACAGCACATCAGAAAAAAACTCGGTTTAGTTAGCCAAAATGTCGTCCCCTTCATATTTTACTCCTTCCAGCAGGGGTCACTATGCAACATCTCAAAGCAGGCTCAAGAGCTGTAACTAGGTTATCCTATACAGCCCGAGGAATAGATGTGTTCCAACCAAGCAGACCCGAAGAGGTCCACAATCTAAACATAGTATTACAGACTAGACCAAAAGCTTAAGCATTCTTTAAAAAAACCCAACACAACAGCCATCTTCAAAACACGTACTATGATATCCTTTCCAAGTACTTACAAGTCAAGTGTAGTCCAAGTACTCATACATAAATCTGATTAAAGAGAACCTGACATCTTAGCAGCTACTATAATGTTAATTGTTTGCATTTAGATGCAGTGGTTCCTTGACTCTTGCCTTCTGCCTGTCCTAAGTGCTACCTGCAAGCAGGCATCAGAAAAAGACCCTTTAACTCAAAATTACTCACTGGCTCTTACAAGCATTCTGGTCTATTACTGGTCCAAACAGGGAACTTTGAGAAAGGCTGGTTTCTCTTTTCAGCCAGGAGGCGGTCTCATGACTTTCTGTAGCTACATTCTGAAGTCCTAACGCACTGAACTGACACCTCACTGCTGCAATACAGCAAGTTCCAACTAGAGAGAAATGAAGAACATGTCCATTTTCTCCTCAGCCTCCCTGGATTGCTCTCTATTCTCAAGGCAAGCCCTGCCAGAGCTGAGGATGCTGAGGCCCTTACCATTCATTTTACAGAGGTGGGAGAAGACAAGCAGCTAAGAAAGTCACATCATGCTTGGACAGCTGAAAAGAACAAAGCTATCTGACATTTAACTATCAAAGTACTAAACAAATTCTGCATTTCTGACTTATTTCAGCAGTCAAGTTCAACACAGAGGGGAAATAAAAGGGAACTGGAGATTAAGTCTCACGTTACCAGCAAGCACAGCATGAGCCTGATGAGAGCTCAAATTTACTGTCACATTTGAGTGAGCTAGCATAACGTGACATTGGAAAAACGTGCTTTTACAGCTCTCCTCACATATCAGGTCAAACCCAAGCATGACTGTAGGTCCTCCTAGTCTTATTTAAAATGCAGTTTAAAAGACAGCCAAAGAAAATTGCTGGATGAATCACACAGGAGATGAGCATGAAGCTGCTGACCAAGAATAAATGAGAATTAGATTTTCATGCTTTGTTTTGAAGACAACAAATGTGAGCAGTATAGAAGGTACAGACAAGAAAAAAGTCAAGACATTTGTAAGATTTTGTGCGAGAGATATCCATCTTCCTCCCCCACAGGAAGAGTTTACAGAGTCCACAGTTTTTAATCTGAACCTCTCTGGCATCAGAAGAGTATATTCTGGACACCAGAACACAAAACAAGCAGGTATGGAGAACAATCTGTAAAATCTGCAGACCACCACTCCAAGCAAAGGGAACCCATATGCTTGTCACACACAGGGGGGTCTATCCCACAGAACATTCGGGGTCCCCAATAACTCTGACATTTTAGGGGAAGTTCTGACATGTAGTTTAATTAATGCCTTTTTACCTTCATTTCAAGAGGGGCTGCAAAGGTGCATATGTCTTGTCCCTGTCAAATGTGTCTGGAAATTACTGGCTTACCTTGGCTGTGAGAAACACATTGAAGTGCTCGTTAAAAGAAAGCACCGGGTGATCAGTTATTCTCTTCAAGAATTTGTCTAATGCTTTCCTCCTAGTCTCCACGAACTCTTCAGAAAAGCGATCGACAACACCTTTCACCACAAATTTCTCAGGAAGAGGCTGTCAGAGACAAGCAAAATACACAAGATTCAAAAGACCAAAAACTTGCTTCTGCTACTTGGAAACAAAAAAGCAATCAAACTCCAGTCTTAAACAGGAACTGAAGTGTTGTTTGCTAACAGGAAAAATACACTAGATAGGATGCAGATCCCTGCTCGGAATTACTCTTTAGCTGGTCTGGCTTAATGCTAGCAATTTTACTGAGTGGCTTCAGCTGAGAGCCACACTAGCACAGCCCAGATACACTAAGTACTTCTACCATAGCTTAGGGTGTTTCTCCCTACCACTATTCATGTTCAAGCACCAGCTAGAGGAGGTGACAGCAAAGCTGCACACTATTCACTACAGCAATGCACACGCACACTGATGTTGAAGCAAGGCTGCTCAGTCCAAGAAAACTCAAAATTTTACAATTCTACTTACTCCCACCCCACTTCTAAACAGTTTAGAGCTCTTGAGCAGGGTCTTTCTGTGGAGGGCTGATAGTCTTAGTAATAGCACCACACTGAGCAAAGACAAACAGCAGATTCAACACAGCAAACGGTTGAGTAGTCCACGCTGAAGCCTTCCTGAGGCACTTGCACACTTAGTCATCTATCACAGCTGACTTCCTGAGCATGCTTGTGTAAGCAACAAAGCTCTGCCAACATATCTACTCTTTAGTCTTATTCCTATTTTGACTCTACCAGTCTATTTCTTGAGTTCAGTTTAACATGTAACCCTGTCTGCCTCCAGACTTGCTACTTCTGCAGTTCTTCCTGCTACACTTAAGTCTACAGACCTCAAAGTACAGCTTCAGATGGAAGCTAACTACTTAAGCCTCAGCATGTTTAGTCTTGGCTCTGCCACTAGATCAGCTTTTGTTCTCTCCAGACAACATGGACTCCAAAATGAGTATCAGTTTTGAAATTGTGCTTTGCTTTTTATTCTTGCGAAATGGTCCACCCAGACAGATAATCTGCTCACTCTCAAGCTAGCAGTGACAGCCATTTTCACCCCATTCAGGAATCGAGCTCTCCTATGCAAAGATTATGTCACCTGAAAACTGTGACAAAAGTAATTGTAATTAGTAATAAAAAGTAATTAGCATTCAGATCAGTCATTCTGGTTAAACTAGTATAACATACACTCTAGACTTCAGAGGAATGACATTTAGTGCAGTAGTCTTCAGAGAGGAAGAAACTCTTCCCTTGCTTTGTAAACTTTAGCTGCGACTCTATACTTTAGGAAGTCACTACCTCAGCACCACATGCAGAGGGAAAAGGACAAGACGGCAAAATAGTTAAGAGCACCCTAGTTCAGCCACACAGATGCAAACTGGCACTCAGTAATCAAGTTTAAGCATTTGAGACCCACAGAAGGATGCACTTCTATTACAGATATTTCTGCCATTTAACCTGGGTTTAGCTATCGCAGTATAGTCATTCACATTTTAGGTAGGCCTTTGGAGGTCCATCCCGAGTAGTGATTAGCTAGCAACTGATACCCTGCTCTAACAGCGAGTTATTTATCTACCTTAGAGTCCTCCAGCTTAGTAGTCTACTTCTCCCTGCTGTGATACACGAGCAGAACTCACAGCAGTCAGAAATGGCTTCAAGTATCCAAACATCACTATCCAAAGACAAGATCCTTGACCATGTTAACATTACCTTTGTCATCTAGAGACAGATGTGAACGCGTTTTTACTGTTTGAAAGAACAGATTAGTTTAATCAGATTATTTTAAAAAATAAAGACATGAAAAGGAATTCAGCTTAGTCTGGGCTCCTAAGTGTAGGCCATCGTGACTCACTGCACTAAGACAACACATCATCTGTTACAGTAAGATTTTAGGCAGAGTCACTATACCAAGATGAGGAAGACAACCCCCTTTCTGTATTTTGTTAGACTGAAGGCCTCCAGGGATTGCAGTATCTCCAGTTACAAATACAGATACCCTCCAATTGGCTTGAAACATCCTCTCAGAATACACCTGAGTCACAGTGCACCTAGAACTGCCTTTTGCTTCTATTCCCCACCTACTTCTAGGCAATAAATACATAAAGCTTTCTGCAATCTCCTTGCCATACCACTGCATGGAGATTAATAGGAGATTCTGTAACTGCTAACTTGCGCATAGACAGACAGAAGACAGCAGCACATCCTTACGCTTCCTGGTTTTCTAGAAGAGAGGCACTTAAGAGATTATCTTGTTCTTCAGCTGATTTCATGTCTGGTATTAGAGCCACTTATGCCAAATTTGCCATTCTGTGTGCAACAAATTCCAGGTCACAGCAAAAGCAGCTTGATTCCCTGGCTGTGACTCACCTTCTGCTACTAGACCATTATTTATTCCCTTGCAGCCTTCTGGCAGGACTGGCAGCCTGTTAGCACACTCAAGAATCTGTAGGAGTTTAACTTTGATAGTTCCAGCTGTTCAGAGAATAGGGAAGAAGAAAAAGAGGTCTGGGCAGCTAACACATGTCTCCACCTTACCCAAGCAAGCTCACCCTCACTTTTTTCCCTAGCCCTCAGTAAACATCTGCTGCCAGTTAGCAGCGTCACATGATTTTGTGAAGTACTTCTTATCTTTGAGAGACTGAGCCATTATTCCACTTAGACACAAGTCCCAGAGTAATTAAGGACTTAAACAGCTCTCTACCCTGGCACAGCCTAACTGAATACTTCTCACATAGTCTAGCCCTTGCTAAAGAAGGCAAAACAGAGAAACTTCCCCACCAACACAGGCAGGCAAGCTAAGGTACACTAGCGGTGTTGCTGTCTCCCAACAATTCAACTCCTAGAGGCCTTTTTGTATTTCTTTGTTTGAAAAAGCTGATTGTGGTAATCTCACAGGCTTCCTACCCTTTCACATCTTGTACAACATAAAAAGCAGACTGCTGAAGATCAGTATCAACTCTTCATATCACTTAAGGTAGTCTCATTGCCAGCCTCAGCAACAAGGGGTGCAGCAGTTTAGCTACTCTCATGGAGATTTGTAAGTCTGCTATTAAATGTTAGCACAAATAGCTTTAAAATACTCTTTGAAACCAGCTCAAAAGGTCATCTTGAAACCTGTCTGAAACTGGGACTTAAAGTACCTGTGTGGCTTTTCATAAGCCTTAGATACTTGAAAATCTAGATGTAATAACTGAGCAAACAGATTAAGCGTGTTCCATTTATGTCACAACAAATGTAGTCACTGTGCATAATGCCCTACAGGAGGCTGTCAAAGCTCACCTCTCACGTGTGCGACCCAAGAAAAGTCTAAGCTTCATAATGAGTCAAGAATGGGAAGCTCTTCCCACTCCACTAGAAAAGAATGAGTATTGTATTTAAATCTAGACAGACAATCACCAAAATATCACCCCTGGAAGACATATACAGGACTCTAATAGCAGATTCTTGCTTACTACCTACAGGAATGAGATGTGTTGGCTGAGATTCTTCCAGCTTGTTTCTCAACCAGTCAAAGTCTTGGTACCGCCGGCGGACAGAATACTCTGGCAAATCAAACTCTGCTCGCGTGGTCTGGAAAAGAAGAACAGGATATACTTAGCATGCACCAAAACTTCTCACTTCAGAACTTAGCAGCAAATGCAGTACAGCAGTCACTGGCAAGGGCAAGGCCAGAGAAGCCTCGCACAGGGAATCCATCCCCAAAATGGTGTTTGCAGTCAGCATAAGAGAAAGATCCTCTGGCCTTTCAAGCAGTGGGAAACCCAGCAGTAAGAAAATGATCACTTGGAGCTGACGTGTTCTTAAGATCTATTTGTACTTCATTACATGTTCTGCTCAGATAAAGTTTATGGGAGAGGCCTGTGGAGAAGAGAGTACTACGCACCAAGTGTTTCTCGACAGTTAAAAGTCTGCAGGGAAGACTGTATGAAATCTTCATTCCAAAGACAAGACTATTTTAGCTATTAAGAACTAAAAGCGAAGATATTTAATGACTTGTTTATTCCCATTAACCCTGGGTGAAAAAAAAATGTTTCACCACTGCCCAGTATTCTAGAAGCAACACACTTACTACACTCCTTCAAGGATAAAAGATTAGAACATAAGACATTGCCGAGTTTGCCAAAGGACTGTTTTTGTTGATTTCTGAGAGGAAGAAACAAGTTTGTAAGTTTATGCATGCCTGATTAGAGATATCAGTATTGTTAGATATTCATAGTTTTCATTCTTTAGGGCAAGGAGTTGAACTTGCCACTGCAAGCTTGAGACAGAAGGTAAGTATGCAGAGAAACCGCTGACAAACATTTTATCCAGTTGTCAAACAGTCCATAGCCTGTAAAGCTGACTGCATGGGTCTGTTTGCACAGCACATACTGCAACTGCCTAAAAGTACTACTGAAACTGTGTACCAGCTAGGAGTCTCTGCCAAAGATCCTGGAATTGTGATAGCCATAGCCCTGATAGGAAGGTAGATGGCCCTCATTGTGTACTTTTCTTTGGGACATAGAGAAGTCTAAGGAGCTATATTTAGTTACTTGCAGCATCAAGACCATCTTGCAATGAAGCTGATGCTACAGCACCAGCACACTACCTGTCTACACCTAGACATCAAAACCACTGCATTCTGGGGAACACACCAGCTCTCCTAGCTTTGAACTGACACAGAGTCCAGTGCTAGGTTGCCTTGCTGCTCCTAGCCACCACAACTGCCTGCTAAATTCTAGCAGACATTACGTATTTACTTCCAGACCGAGAGCAATGGCCACATATTTGGAGAGAGACAAGTAGCAGCCTTCAAATGCCATCCACCTCTCCACTTGCTCTCTGAATGGCTCCAGCTCTTCAGTTACTGCATGTTACTCCCACCGATCCCCAGTGAGGATCCTGTACAAGTTCTATGCCAGAAATCTCTTTCTAGGGGAAGCCAGCAGCCCTAAGACACTAACGGAACAGTGGCTCTAGTATACTATGAACAGCATGATAATGTGATATTACCTATGAAATTTTGGTTTCTAGAAAAGGAATACATGCAAAAAGAAGAAATCAAGCTCACCTCCCCGCTTCGACCCACTAGCTGTGGTAAGAGAGACACATGTTAGTCCATGAACTAACATAATGAATGCCCACCAACAGAGCAGTTGTGTTTGTAGACGAGGGACCACCAAGACCTAGACAACCACTGCAGATTCATGCTTTATTCAGCTACACCCCAGAGTTAAAACCAGCTTATTAAACATGTTTGAGTGCCACACTATAAATGAAAATTCTGAAAATTTGTACGAACCATTTTCACTTGTTTTGAGTCAGAGACTGAACAGTGTTACATTAGAACAAGGTAATTCACACACGTGTAGATAAGCCTTCACCAGCCAGTGACACTAACTGCTTTGTTCTGCTAATAGGCTAACTATAGCTCAGCCTTGCAGGAGACAACCTGAAATTAAAAAAAAAGTGATGATTTAGTAGTAGGGAGAGCTTTTGTGAACTGGCTGTCACTGGGCAAAGGCCTCTTAAAAGAGATCAGACCGTGAGTGAATGAGGGCATTCAGGATGTATACACACTACAGTGTCTTACCCTGTAGCAGGAGGATGAAAGCAGTTTCCTATCTATTAGCAATGACAGCCTTATTAACCAGTATTCTGCTAACAGTTAAACTGTATAGGTACTATTTAGTCTAGAAATAAGAAAGCAGGGTAAGTCCCAGTGCACAAACGTTAGAAGATTTGCAAAGGTTTTGTTCCTTAAGAGGGAGCAGAAAACACATCACAGTCATCAGCATTTCAGTGTTTGCTGTACAGCCTTCAATCTAGACAGCAAAGAAACTTTTCAAAGGCAATGTAGACAGAGCATAAGGGCCCTTCAAAGTTTTAATGACCCCTCACTAATGCTGAAAGAATTTGGATCTCAGATCAAGCTGTTCATTAGCTTAGCACAAGTTATTTTTTCCAGACTGCACACAAAGGGAAGGGATCTCGCCACTGTCCAAGGATGGCAAGTGACATGTATCTGTTTTTGACACAGCTACGTTCCTCCTACTTTCTTAGGAGGATCCACAAGTCTCATCTTACAAGGACATGTGTCTCTCCCAAAAGAAGCTGAGAAATTTAAGTGGCAGATCTCAACCTCCCAAAATTAACAGGCAAGACAATTCCAAGGATTTACTGAATACTCCAGCACAGTTCCAGCAAGTCAGCACTGCAGTGTTCTGGGCTGTTTTACTTGCTGGAAAACAGGCAGGACCACAGACACTTCTACGTCTACTGCTGGAGTAGTTTTGGCTTGATGCAATATTAAGGCAATCACCAAGCCTTGGTCTTGTCTAAGGCTCTTGTGTCTTTCTTGAAAGGAGTCAGCAGCCAGGCTAAAGCTAACCTGTGATGGCCATGTGAAAGTATTTTTGTGCCCTAGTTCTAGTCTCTTACTATACCTGATTGTAGATTCCCCTCCATGTAACTATTTCAGTTTGGGGCGAAGTCTTCAACTAGAGTAACAGGAGAATGGCAGATGGGGGGGGGGGCAGGGAGGGTGTAAGGTTGGCATTCTTAGCAGCTCAGTTTCACTTGCCTCAAACAGTACAGACTGTTCAAAAAACAGATCATAGCACTTACACCTGCTCCTCTCTAGGGATCAAACTGTTTTCACATGCTCAGGTAATCCATGCATGCACTGGAAGCAGGGGAAAGAAAACAAGACCTCCACTTCAGTATTGACTGGTTTGAAATCCTCTCCCTTCAAGACTGCAGAGCAATTGCATGACTTTGAGGAATGGCACACAGCTGCTCAGACCTCCACAGGAAAAGCACAGAAGGCTCCACTATCCCAGAAGGTACAACAAAAGCAAAGTTAGAAGTATAGTTACTTATCTTTCCCCCCAGACAGATGAGTACATAAGCTTTATTTTCCCCCTCCCTCAGAAAGATCTGCTCAATAAAATCCCTTCAGTCTATATAAAGAGCATAAATTTTATCAAGGACATCTGAGACACCTCAACATCACAGACAAGACCAATTAAGTTCCAGAACAAGTTTCACCCACCTTTCTGGTTTCACTAGCCTCCCATATAAGAAAACTGCTGTTAGCAAGAAATAAAACAGGATATGAAAGAGTCAAAAGAGGCCTGAATCACTGTCCCCATTATTTTGGGGATTCCCATTATATTCTTTAAGTGTGTTCATTCAGAACACATGCTGGGGAACGCTTCCTGACTCTTACTAGGAAGCTGTGAAAGCAGGCACACCAGCAGGGCCAAGTAAACTAAGCTTTCTTCTCAGCTTCCCTGCAAGCTATTGTTCTGGACCAAATGTTTTGGACCCTTTCTCAGCTGCCACCATCACCTGCTGACAAAGATATCAGTAGATGATAAGTCTAGGGTATACTGCAAGGCTCTTTTTTGCTGTTACAATGAAGGACCTTTCTAAAGGAAAAAGGAAAAAAACCACACAACAAAAATACTGCGGTCAGGTTACACTCCTCTCTACAGTGGTGTCCAGTCACAGCCACAAGGGCACATTACAGCACTAGCAATTACATTCTCCCTCTTCCTAGTGATGCAGCAAAGAAGTATTCTGCACAACTCATTCTAGGACCTATGTTTACCCAAACCTCCAAGGTTCCCAAAGTATTCTTCAGTGGATAAAGAAAAAAAAAGCAGCCACCCCTGCCTCCTCATCCAGACAAACCACAGAGACCCTTTCAGCCCTTCACAGGTCTCAAACCTCACTCACGCAAGGCTGCAAGAGAGCTGGTGGGAAGGCATGGCCTTACACTGCTGATAGGAACAAGGTCTGCTATAGAACCTTGACCTACAACCTGGAGGTGCAGACATCAACACTCATTCTCATCACTGTCTAGGGATTACTCCTCCTTTTCCCCCATGTTTAATTACTGCTTTCGGCTACAGTGTCTGATTGGGCAATTAGCTTGGCATCAAAGAGGCCTCATTTGTATGGCAAGATGAGCCAGACCATTAATCCTGTTAGTCTTTTTTTAAAAAATAGTAGGTAGTGCTAGAGGTACAGACCCTAGAGGTTAGCCAGAAGTTTACAAGAATCACAAATCAAAGTAGACAAGACTTTCATGGTGACTGATCATAACAAATTACACATTGTTTCACAATGGTACTGTAACACTGTGCTACAGCGGATTTATGTGCTACAGTGAGATCCCAAATAAAACAAGTATTAACAGACAGGTAGGTAGATGCACAAAATAAGAAGTACAGGATAAGGGGTTTTTATTTAAAAAAGACACTGTTGGGTACTACATCTCATCCAATTACAGTAAATACATTACACATGTTCTTGAGATCTGCTTTAAGAAGGGAGGGAACCCCTGTATGAGCACAGGTTTCCAACCAGAGAAATGTTATTAGGGTACCACTGCACAGGTCTTAAGAGAGAAAAAACTTTAGCCAAATTTAACTATTTGCCTGGGCGAAGTTGTGCCTCCTTTTCTGCTTCTTATTCCTTGTGATCACGCAACAGCTGAAGGTTAGGCTGCTCCAGGTAGAAAAGCTTCCTACAATACCCCTCAGCATTCTCTTGTAGTAAAGATACAGCTTTTTTTTGCGAGATTTAGACACTTAGAGCAACAAAAGAATGACAGGCCCACAGTAAGTGTGGAGTTAAGAGGTAACTACTATTTCAGAGAAACCATATTTTCTCCCATGCAGCCTGAAAGTGGAATTTTGGAGTAGACCTTTTGAAAAAAGTTACCTGTGGCTGTAAAGGCATCCTTATTTTAATGGAAAATACTCTCTCCAGTATATAGTGCCATCTAGGTAGGCCAGAGGAATGTTAATCTTTTCGGACAAGTGGATGAAGTATACTCCTAGTGAACACTTTTTGCCTTAGGTAACTACAAGTGTCCAAAACAGATACCAACCTCTAGGAGCTGATGTTCATGAGAATGAGCTATTTAACAGAAAGCAATGTTCCAGCTGGGAGTACAGTGGACTTTTCAGATCACTTTTTTTATTAGTGTAATTAGATTGCATTAATGATTGAACTACAACACATGCTGAAAAAATCTCTAGCATATTTCTTTTGGTAGGCAGTAGCATTCTTAGGCTACTTAAGTTTTAGAGCAGCTATACAGCCTTCTGTACCAACTTCATGGAGGCTGGTTTACAGTTGAGGATCAAGATTATGGTTTAGTTAAGTGGCTGATAAAGGAAATGTGGTAAACAAAGCAACAAGCTTAAAGCATTTCATAAGAGATAGACAAAGCATGACATAACAGTGAATCAGCAAGGCACATTCCCCTTCAGGGGAGGTAACTCAAACCAAATGGGTGTCACATTACTTTGTATGAACAAATTTTCAAGTTAATGAAGGAAACTGGCCTTGCAAGTTTACAAACAGTTCTGTTTAAAAGTCAGAGAAAAAAGTATCTAAGCTGACACATTTAAAGTTTTGTCTAGTTTCACAAATTGAAGCAGAAACATTTCTGCTAAAAGGAGTCACACCTTCAACACATTCACAAGGTACTGAAAGACACTAAGTTCTTGTCCTTAAGAAATACAACGCAAGGCACAGACATCCAGAACATGCCCTAAAACACGCTTCCCAAAGAAAAAAAAAGTAGAAGGAAAGGAGAATGTCACTTTGTACCTTTGTCGTAACCCTGTATGTGATGTATGTCTCCATTGTGCACACATGTTTTTTGGGGTCATCAACTGTAACAAAGAGGTCTCTAGTTTCCCCATCCAAGTCATCATCCAGCTGCAGCCTGTTGAGGAGAGATGAGGAGGAGGCTGGACTAGAAGTGTCCACAGGTGTGCCATTGGGTAGACTGAGATCCTGTATTGGAGAGGAAAAAAGAGCAAGTCAACAGATCTACTGTAAAGCACAGTATTCTCAAAGATGCCACTAACAAGCTTCACTGATATGTTACAAGGGCTATTTATTTCAGCAGCTCCGAGGATCACCCTTTTCCAGCACACCTAGGCAATCCTCTAAGGTCTGGGCTTTGAGCATTAGGTTGTTCTGCTCTTCCACAAACTGAAGAGAAAGCACTACCACACCTTCCCTTAGTATGGCACAACTTTGTTTCTATTCATGAGGGAGCAGAAGTATTGCTGAACCAACAGTTCTTGGTAAGACTGAACCAACTCACTCTGAAAACAAAGCAGCTAGGCAAATCAAGAGACCTACTTACAGGGCAGGCTTCAGGCAAAGTAGCAACAGTTCAGCTGACTGGAATGCAGTCAGTCTTTGCTTCTGGAGACGCCCGTAGTACAGTAAGGGGGGCAAACTTGTATCAGAGGCTTCCCATCCAATCCATTAACTTCCAGACTACAGGACCTCAGATTATACACTCCAGTACCAGTGTGTACGCACACCTCCCTTTTAGAGTCTTGAGGCCAATGAGAACACTGTTTTGCTTGGAGAGGTCCTCATTCCCACCCTCCCAACTCTACAAGTGTCACCCAGTGCCTAGGGAAGCGAAAAGAACCAGCAAGTGGCTATTTTCAGAAGAGACATACCGGGGTTTCAGAAGTCTGCAATTCCTTGAAACTGACTCAGCAGCAAGGGGCTAAAAAACCTCAAACAAAACACAAACAACTTTATAGCCAGCCTGGTACATTCCCACATTTTGATATAAGCTAACTACTCCACAGAGCTAGTGGTTACTCCATTTTGCATAAGTATCACAGCAACTTCACATGTGTTCTCTGCTCTGCTTTTGTAGCAGAAGGAGCTGACAGCGCATGACAAGTTGTACAATATATAGGAACATCCAACAGCAGTATTAGGAAGTCCTGAAGACCCATGGCTGCACTTTTCAGAGAGGAGAGGCAGGGTGGGGTTTTTGTTTTAAGTAGTAGCACAACAACAGATTTATCCACGGTGCTTCCCCTGTAAGGACAAAGGTTCCTCTGGTTGCTAAACAGAGAGACATCACTACAGCTAAGCAGCACATTAACTAGAAGTGGTTTAGTTTCAGAAAGACTGCTTAGCCCCAGCTCCACACAGTCTTTAAGTGGCTATATGAAATGTGTAATCTTAGCAAAGCAATCCTGTTCGGGTAAGATCCTCCTTATCCATCAGTATTCCTTAAGCAATTGTGGTTTATGTTGCAGCTGGACAAGGGTAGTCCCTGTCTACCAAAGTCCTCCTTTGCTTAAGGGGTTCAGAATTACATACAGGAGCTTCAAGACAGAGCTGTTTACCAAGGTCTGTCTTTGACAATGGCTAAGAACAGGGATAAAGTCCTACTGGTCTTGGTCAGAAACCCATCATGGGAGTACTGGGTTTTATAGATAGACCTCTCTCTGCCTGTTGCAGTTTGCAGAACTGTGGCAGTACTGCTCTTCACCTTGAGAACTGTCTTAGTGAGACTAATGCTTTAGCCTAGACATTTTGGGAAAGGGGTGATCTAAACTATTGTCTCCCGACAGGTTAGATGCATTCTGCCAGCTAATGCTCAGAAATGGTTGCCAACAGATGAGAAATTTCAGATTTAACTAGCAAGTGATCAAGTATTACTAGGCTGGCACTCTTTCTCTTAAGAGGGCAAAAGAGCAGGATGAGCATGACACAGCTTGCCAGCTCACAAATGCAGTAGACAGCTTGAAATACACAAACATCTGGGTCAGACTCAGCATAGCAGGAGTGTGTACAACAGGAAAAAGCAATGCTACAGCAACTCAGCAGATAAGGAGTTCTGTTGGACTTACACAAGCAGAATAAGCAGAAGACATGGTAAGATGAGGAACAGGAGATGGCTTCATAAAATCTGCTGTTAGCTAGACAGAAGGATTTGGCTGACTGAGTAAGGAGCAAAGCAAACCCTGGGATGCTGCAGTAGCTGTAGACAATTTTACCTGTTTCCAAAAGGAAACAACAGCTCATCACTGCCCATGTGCAGTAAGCATTAGCATAAGACAAGTTGTGCCAGAACTAGAGCCAGTCAAATTTTAATCTTCCAATGTGGAAACAAGTTAACTTGCAGAAACAACTTAAGCTGGCTGCACAGATCTCAAAAGCTTGTAGCAAAAACCTTCCGAAAGAGAGCTTAAAAAATATCATGGAATCTACTTAAAATATGAAAAGGTTGCATCAAGGTGCCAGAATAACTGGAAGAAAGACCAAAGATGAAACTTCCAGCCACTTCCATGAAGTTAGTGACTTCTCACCAATTCTGTTGGGATAACAGCATCATACTAGCATGTCTTGCACCTTTTAAGCAGGGCAGATGTTTGTGAAGGCTGGAATTCCTGCGGGATGTCTCAGGTCTTAAAGGCTGTGATAGTTTTACCTGATCTTAGCCTTGGATGAAACAACCACGTCTACATTAAGTAAAACTTCTAGACTCACCAGAGCACTGTTAGCTTGGGGTGGGGGAGTGACACACAGAGGATGCGTACACTGGAAGCATCATCATGCAATACTGCCTCATCTGCCATGGCAGAACCCTCCCCTGGCAATCACAGCTGGCATCATGCCCTGCTACTTGGCTAGTTTTCAGCAGCTAAAGGCCAAGTTAGAAGCTAACTATTAGTCCTTCTTAATGGTGGAGCCACCTAGCTGACTGCACAAGGAACAATGCTTATGACTGCTGAATCTCCATTTATCAGTGAGCAGGATCAGTTTGCTGAAGTCTTACGCTATTGCTAGAAAGAGGTAGGCTTTGAAGTGTCACAGCAGATGGCCTAGCAATCTAAGATGTCTCAGGCTGTAATCTTTCAGCAGAGCACCTCCTCATCATGTTAACTGGCACCGGCTTTCTTCCATGGGACTTGGGGAAGCAAGACTGCACCATCTGTTCTACTCTGCTTTCACCACAGAAAGGTAAGTATGTCCTGTAGAGCCTAGAACAGCAAGTGATCTGCAGCCATCTGCACTTCTACCTGTCAGTGTAGCTATCATACCCATAAGCATTTGAAATACTGACTAGTATTAAACACTTTATGTAACAAAGTCTGACTTCAGTGCCAGGGACTCATCCATCAGCTTCATCTTTAGTGCACCAAGTTGCTGCTCATCCGCTGTGTTAACGATGAGCACAATCCAAGTCTCAGCAGGTGCCTACTGCTCACAAAGCTCTTTAGAGAAAAGCCTTTTTGTCACAGCACCTGTTACTTCCTCACAGTACTGCCAGCCTGCCATGAATGTGAGCAGTCCAACAGTGGAAAGGAGGGGAAGCGGCTTCTGGCACCCAGGCAGATAGAATGGAGGACAGGTCTGTCGACATCCAAGTCTTAAAGAGTATCCATGAATACCTTAGAAAAAGCTTTGAAACTCGAGGAAGTCAGGAGCAAAGAGCCTCAGCCTCTGTCCCTCACCTTCTCAGGCCACTCTTAGAGCTTTGTCACCTGCTGAAGCAGGCTGGGTGAAGGTCTAGCAGGGTCTGGATCACAACCTATAGCAGAAACAGTACATTCAAACTTTCAGGATCATGACCTACTGGTTAAGTACTAGGCTGTGCGCACAGCTGTATAACCACCTACAGGCAAACTCTTCATGCATTCCTATGGACTTTGTAAGAAGTTTTTCAAGACACCCAAATTTATGGGTACATGACATCAGATGATTCTAGGAGCACATCTTTGGCATCTTACAGTGCAGGGCAAGCAGGAACTAACTGCCTGTGTTGGAAATGCATAAGCCCTGCCAACTATGCAGGCTGCTACCTGGTAAGGAAGCAGCCGCATACTCTACTGTTGCATTATGCAGTCCAAACATGCTGACTAGTTCGCCTGCCCAGAAACAGACACTAGATCTATCAAGAAGTTCACTTTATCCAAGTTTAAAATTCAGCTGAGCTTCATAAACTTGAAGTCTGCATGTGAGACTCTAAACAGGTTGGGGAGTTTCCAGCTGATGTCATCTACTCCCTCCTTCATTCTCCCAGGAGATTTTCCAAGACTCTGGATTGACAGAGCAGCTTGGATCCACATGAAGTAAGCCTCAGGAGTTTGGTATTCAGTTTTCTGGATGGCAACCACCTCCCCTAGTGCAGTAGTATACATCAGAGAAAGCATCCAGGATTCAACCTGGAAGGCTAAAAAAGGGTCCAAAGTTCTGCAGGTATTAGCTTATTGTCAAGTGTAGATCATACAGGCTCCTGCTGAGTTAAGTGCAGCTCATCAGTACTGCAGCTTCTACAAAATGATAGTTTTCACCTATCCTGCCTTAGCAAGTGCACAGCTTAACAAGACAACTTTGCTACCTTAAACAACAGTCCATGAAGGAAAGTGGAAGACATGGTTCAGCTAGGTCTTCCAAGCACACATAAGCTCATGACTGGGAAAGGTTAGCCTGAAACCATCCAGTGTTAGATGACAGCAATGTGCTTGCAACAAGTATTAGATGACAGTAAGAGACATTCAGAAAAGTTGCTGTTTAGAGGCAAGTGGTGCACTTAACCCCAAGTACCCCTGCCTGACTCTGGGACCTTAGAGCCAGGCCTGTACTGCTCTTAGAGACTCACTATTTAGGTTCTGAAATTAAGAGTGCTGTACCTTTCTCCTTGTGTTCCGAGGCATTCCATTGCTTTTCTGCCATCCATTTCCCAGAGAAACACAACCACAGATAAGAGTTGTATCAAGGGGACAACAATTCCACACAACTATTGCAGATGGTTTCTGGAACAGTCTTACCTTCATACCCTCAGTACACAACAACAAGCCATAGCAGAATCGCTGCTGGTCATTGGAAAACTAAAATGGTCTAGATAAATATTTCCAAGAAGACTACAAAAGCTTGCATTTAACTTGGCTTTCACAGACCTGTTCATAGCACTACTTGTCTCATCCCAGAAGTTTTGAACGCAGGTAGTTTTTGTTCAGAGTTCTCTGCCACTGGCCTGTACAGCTAAGCTCTGCTTAGAGAAGCACCCTTCCATCCTCCAGTCCATGTAGATCAGTTCATCTGTCACTGACAGTATAGTAACTTCGAAGATCTCACTGAGCATCTGTATAGTGAAATCTCAGTCTGCCCGAGACTATTATCCAATACCAGCTGCAGACAAACACCTGAACTTCTCTTCAGATAGAAAACAAAGGAAAAAGCATTTCCCTCCCCTTTATATACATTCATTTGCATTGTCTACCAGGCATCAGCATCATCCTTAGTCTACTACAGGTTTGTTTCTGCACACATATCAGAAGCAGATATGAGATACTGCATGCCTCATCCTCTTGCACTTGTCCGAGGCAGCTACTTTAAGACAAGAGTGACTGAAGTGGGGTCCGCACTGCAGAGATGGGAGATCGCTCCAAACATAGTAGGGAAGGAAAAGTAAGAAGGCAGCAAGGTTTAAAAAGAAAAAAACCACACAAAAACAAAACGACACCCCACAGTTAAACACTGAAAACCTTATTCACTCTCAGGAAGACGTACCACTTCTCTACACTGATCCACGAACAAGACAGCGCTAAGTTGTAGTTTGACAGGAACTGTGAGAACTTCGACTTCTAAGGCTGGACCTACCCTCCTGGGAAAGCGTAAGTTGTTACATATACACCAGCTCCTGACATCTTTCTCCAGTAATGGGGGGAAGAGTCCAGTTTGTGGGGTGTACTGACAAGGAGCAAGATTATACCCTCAGAAGAGGTCAGTGTTTTCCACTGTATTAATAATCTAGAATCAGACTGCAAGGTTGAGGCTATTTTAAGAGCAGTACAGAATAAGCCCACATCAGAAGGAATTCTTGCTCTTACCTGGGAACATGTCAGCAGAGGAAGGACAGTACTGGGTGTTACAGACAAGCCCAGATTTTTACTTCCTAGCCCTTGAGGGCATTATGCAGCAAGTCTGTGGGCCCCACAGGTTGGGTGGAAAGCTCCTAACTCCAAGGGGGCATGCATACCACATCTGGTCCAAGCCTTACCTCTACAGTTCCAACAGCACCACTGGTATTCTGCCCATCTAACCAAAAAACCCACTAGGTAGGGACTAGATCAATTTGTTCTCAGGGCATTTTAAGTAAGTGTCAGAGTACCGCATGCTGCCAAGCTATGAGTCTGATGGCTTTGTTCTGGAGTTCATCACTCAAAACTAGTATTTCTGCTGTGTAGGTCAGAGTTTCCTAGAGGCAGGCTCCTCCATAACCCTGGAAAAAAACTCAATTTCATCTGCAGCAGCTGATCATAACAGCATGCAGTTTGGTACTACTCAAGACCTGGGACCATTCTTGTTTATAAAAGGTACCATACTTGGAACAGTGTTTCTTTGCACTTCAGCTGGCCAGAGAAACCCTGGAACAAGCTTCACAGAGACACTACATAATTAACACAAGCACTTTCCATACCTTCTCATGCAGGTCCCACCTCTTTTCTGAAGCTAACAGCCAAGTTTTATAGGATGTATTATTATACCTCGTGGTTTGTTTTCCCATAAGTCAAAGTTAGGCTAACCAGAGCAAGAATGAAGGCATATAAGCATTTCCTGCAAACAGCATTTGCAGCAAGAGCAACAAGCCATCTCCTACCTCTGTTGCCAAAGACTTCAGGGACTCTGCTACAGTATGGCTCAGTTTCAGCCTTCCTGTGCACACGGGTAAAGGGGGGGGCGTCACAAGAAGTTGTCAAGTACCAGATCAGACCATCTGTTCATATAGTCTGAATATATGTCTACCTCCTCACAGAATCCTCAAGGGGGTGGCCTCTTTTCCTAGTCCAGAAGGGGAACTATGCACCATCACAGTAAAGCTGAACGTGGTTCCGGTTACACTCTGAAAAGTAGCAGCATGAGTGGCATCTCGCAGATGTTTTACAGCAGTTAACACAAGTTCTTCAATATTAGTAAGGAACCATGTTACTGTGCTACTTTGTGCACAGAAGGTCAAAAGGCTTTGGGGGCAGGGCAACTGGCAGATAAAATAGGTTGTTATTTGGAGCAGATGTTAATTAGGCAAAATGTGAAAGTCCAAGACATATTTTTGTCTTATTAACTCTCACCACCCTGACACATACTTTCCCATATCCTCTGAACAGGAAGAGAAGTGTGAGAAGGAACTGGATGCTTGCCACATGTTATAGCCCCTTTACTGTGGCAAGGTATTTTTAAATGCAAAAAGATATTTTAACACATCCACAGGATGAGCTGTTCTCTTGGAAGAAAGAGTCCCAGACCCAAGGTTAGCTTCTACATCTGTTTACAAAACAATAGAGTCCTCACGGGAAGCTTCATCGATCTTCCCAAGCAAAAAGCCAGTCTGGCAAGCATAGACAAGATTGGTTCAATTATGCTTAAGCTGTAGAAAGCAGCAGAAGAGAGCCTGTGACCCAAAGGAAAGAGAGTTTTACATGTGGGCAGACTTGGATTTGCATCCTTTAGCAGGGCTTAAGGTTTGTTCTTCTTTCTACAGTTCTCAGCAGAAGGCAACAGGCATCAACCCCACTCTATCTTCATATCTCAAAGATCTCCACAAAATACAAAAGCTAGGTGTCTTCTGAAACATTTAGAAAAATGCAGATCTTTTGAGTCACGTCTCTCAATCTCCTCCAGCTCTGCTAGGTTCCATGTCCATCTGCACGGAGTTTGTTTTAAGAACACTGTTGTGAGACTTGAATTGCTCTGCAGCTATGTGCACAGGAACATCACAACCCATTTTAACATGCTAAAGAGCATCTTGTTATGAGCGAGCCTAACACGTCCAGTGTTTTGTTTAAAGCTTTATTTTCAGAACCTGAGCTCTGACCTTCTAAATAGCAAAGCAGCAGCCAGGATTCAGCCCATGAGCAGGAAAACTTGAATCCAGCATATGACTCGGAGTCATTCCCAATCCAAGCAGCCAGATTCATATCCTACTATAGATGGAACAGTTTGTTAAGCTTGTCCAAACTAAACTTTCTCCTAGAGACACACAGCTTTGTGTTAAAGCTCTGCAGACATACTGTGTAGCAGTTCTTTTCCTGTTCATGCTCCAGAAGTAGGTTTAGCTGCATCAGTCATGTGGATATCCAGTGTCACCAAAGTGCCAATTTGGCTGAGATGTTTCTGGGAGCAAACAGTCATAATTTTTAAATGTGAACAGATGCAAAGGATTTGGGAGAAGCAGAGAGAAAAAACAGAAAGGAGAGAGATGATAGAGGGCTGCAAAACACTGTAGTATCCCCATGATTACTTAGTTTAAAAAACAAGAATACACTTCCATATCACACTGCAATGTCAGTTTCCTCATTGTCACTGTTTCAAGTGAGTTGCATTAGCATTTTGCCACACAAGATCAGCGGAGGTTTCATGAGAGCAAGTTAGACTGACAAGACATCACTAACTAAAGGAGGGAGAAATATTCAAAGGGAAGAAAGCATGTTTTCAGCTCAAACCCTTTCCAGCCGAAAGAATTTGCTCCCAGAAGGGTGAAATAAGCAGTGTGTAACTGTTGGAAGGAAAAAGAAGAAACACACCAAAAACTACATAGTATAACTGCTTCACTCCCTGCTTTAAGGAGAGCAAGTGAGGAAAAGCAGTCATGCAGTTATTTTCTCACAATTTGAAAACTATATGCATACAGAACCGATGCAGGGAAGAAACAAGCCAAGAGATCTACAGACTAATTAGTCTACAGAATCACCCCTTACTTATATGGCTTAGGCCCCTGACAGCCACTGCAGCACGTTACAGGTGTCGGGCACACATGGCGGCTTCAAGTGAAATATACTGATCCAGGAGCGAGCTAGTCAGCACACTGAAAGTCAGCATACAAATCCAAAGAGGCCAGGCTGATCACTGGCAATAAACAGTACAGACTAAGATTTCCCAGGGATTTTCTTGGCAGCAATCCAAAGCACAACTTTGTCTTGGCAGTATCCAAGATTTTCACATACAATTTGCCTTATACTAGCATCTAAAAACACTACAGCAAAGGTGCCAACTCTACCCAGATAAGCATAGGTTTGAGGATTGTCTGGGGTAGTCTTATCACTTACCTTTCCCACATGTCAGCACCTTTGCCACTGAGCTAGTCAAAAGTAGCTTGTTGCTAACTAACACCATCTGCAGCACTGAGGGAAGAGGCTCCTTTGCCCTTGAGCAACAACCGCACTGCAGCATATTCCTTTCAAAACCACATCATGACATTCAAGCTCAATGGAAAAGTGAGACCAACTGTGCAGACAGACTTTAAGATGGGGCTTTTTTATAGCCTAAGAGGCCATTCAGAAGGCTATAGCAAGTTCTATTCAGGCAGTGTAAGGCAACACTTTCCCATAAGACAGAGCATTGAACCAGTGTAGTTAACAGCTTCCTGGTAGATGTGACAGAGTAAGTTTCATCCCTTGGTAGTACTTTGGCTTTGACAGACTACTACCTGCTCTCATTGGATAGGCAGTGTTAGGATGGTTTAGAAGAGCTTGTTTTTTCAGACTTGGGTTCAGCTTGATATTCGAGCACAGACTAAGAATCACTCTGTTTAAAGCTTATGCTTCAGTGCTGTAAGCCATCCCTTCACCAGTGACATGACAGACCACTGCAACTATTACTTTCCAGGACAGGCTGAAAGGCTGTCATCTTCACAGTATGTGTGCACTCCTTCATTTGAGTGTATCATCTAGAAGTAAAGCCAGTTACTATTTACTTTATTCATCTTCCTGCAGAGTACCACACATTTTCATGATGCCTTTGCTCCCACACGCCACTGTAGTTCTCTCCAACCCAAGATACATAAAACACAACCCAAGTCCAGCAGAAGCCCATCTCTAGAGGTTGAGAGACACCATCACTTTCACTTCCAGAGTAACTTCCCACCTACTGTTTACTGCTTCATAGAAGCATCAGTGTAGAAGCTCTTAACATGGCTGTAAGGCAGTGACATTCTCCAAAGAAGTGCTCCGAGGGCCACTCTAAATACAGCTCTTGGCTGAGCTCTTTCCTTGTCTGTTATACGAATTTTGGATTATTTCTTTATTCTCAGAGCAATTTCAGCTAGTTCCACTAACCCATATCACCTACATGCTTATTCAGATAAATACTTCATGATTTCTGTGAAGTATCTGGTTGAGAATCAACAATTTTGGCACTACATCACCTACACCTGAAGGCAACACCTCTTTCTGCCCTCCCACCCCAATTCAGAATAAAATGTGTCACAAATTCATCTGTCAATAACCAATTTAAGTTGGACAGGCATTGGAAATGTTAATTCATTAAGAGTCACACCTCAATGGATTTGCTTTCCATCTTCAGTTGGTCATTGCAGCATTGCTTGTAGCTACCTTGCTGCCAGTTACTGCCCTTTGTAACTGGAAGAGAAAAAGGTTCCTGACAGTTTGATGGTTTACTAAGAGCAAATTCTTACTAAGAGTAAACTCACTCACCTTTTACCTCAGGTTTGCAGCTGCCACCATCTCCAAGGTGGAGTTTGGAGCTTTCTGCCCCATTTCATCTAGAGACAGGAGTAGTTTTCCCCAGTCACAAGAGCTTGGAATCTCCATTGCACTGCAACCCTGGGCTTGGGCAGTCAAGTTGGCCACAGCTTAAAGAGTCAGTACAGCTCAGCATTTAAGATCTTGCTCAAGACTGGTAGAGAACAAGCCTCAGCCAAGTTACTTCTGAGAAATACACAAGATCAAATGCCATTTTTAAATGGTATATTGTCTCCTACAGACTGAAAACATGTGCAAGTTACACTCTAAAAGTTGCAGTTTAGGCATTGCAAGTAGATTTTCATGAAGCAGTACTGAGTTAATTCTCACTGCACTGAAGAGCTCCTGTCTTGTCTCCTGACGTACTTTACAGAAATCAGCCTCTCCACTCAGGCAAGGAAAAGACTGGGTAGTGTGACAGCCAGATGGTCCGTTTGAGATTATCACAGTAGTCCACGATGCTAGAAGACACCAGGACAATTTGCACATTGACCTAGGAACTGATGCCTCCATCTTTGTCATCTGCTGCCTGAAGCTTATTACAAACCCCTGAGGCACCAACAGGAGAATGATGTGCCCACACAGCTATAAAGACCTTCTTAACCAGTCTGGTTATCCTCTTCTCCTCATGCAGGAGCTCAGAAAGCTTCCAGCAACTTGGGTAGGCTTGACACATTCCAGCACAGGCAGCCTGGAGGATTCTTTCCGACCACCACGCATAACTTTTTCCACCATGGCTGACAAGTTATTGTCGAGACTCACCCTTCTGAAACCCAGCTGAAGAACCAAGTTTCTCTACATACATTTTGAATATCTGTTTTCAGTACTTGTCTCGTTAAGTATGAAGCAATCCTATTGAAGGGATTATGAAAGCTGTGCAACACTGAGTTTAACCTCAAAGTATACCCCTCCCTCCATTAAGTTGAAGTAAGAACCACAAAGTAATAATACTGTTATACAGTAGAAGCTATGTTCAGTTTTACCAGATGGAAAGATTAAAAAAAGTAACAGTACCAAGACAGTTATGCTGATGCAAGTGTTTGTCCTACGTTAAGGTTAGCTATCCTTCATCTTTTTCAGAAGAGATGGGAATTGCCAATTCCAGAGAAACTCCTGTACTGGGAAGTTGTGGATCATAAGGAGACCACTGAGTACAGTTTTATGACAGTACTAGAGCACCTACATTGTAAGATATCATTACAGCAGCCTTACCAATAAAATTACTGTTTTATGTGCTTCTACACCATCAAACCTGAGTGGCTACAAGCAAAAAGGAGACAAGCACTCTACCTTTTCAGTAAGATACCATGGTATTAACCTATCCAAGTGATACCACGAGTTTGAGAGATGAAACTGCTAGAGAAACAAGTTCCTGGTTACCACCATTATGAAAGATGGGAAACTAGATTCAGCCAGCAGCTTGGCTGTGGGCAGAGCACTGATGGCAAACTGAAAGCCATGCTAGGTTTAAGTCAGCTCTTTTTAACTAGGAACCTGGAAAAAAGTAGTCGCATGCACGCACATGCACACAGTGCGGCAGCAGAAGAGACAGCAGCTCCTTTGAACAGGAATACAACTAAGCTCAGCCTTTGAGAGCTGACAGCCCACTTATGAAGCATGTGGCAGATAACTGCTTGCACCCAAAAGCTTCCTGGCCTGAGAATCATGGGTTCAGTGATATAACACATATCCACTACGCAACTTAACCTCCCCATTCAGTGCAGTGATCAGGGGGAAAAGAACCACACGATTTCCCAAAAGCCAGGAGAACAGCTTCATAAATAAGTGAATTCCAAAACAGTTAGAAGACGGTTCAACCAAACTAGCAATCCTACTATCCTAGGTAGAAAGCAACACTCCTGTGTCCTTCAGGCCATTCTTCTCCAGACAAGGAGAGAGATTTATTAGAAGAAGCCCCATGTTCAGAGGTCCTTACAAGTAACTTGAATCACAACAACATTTGCTGGAAGGACAATACAGCAGAGGTGACATCAGTGCAGAAGGCTTCTGAAGTGCACTGATGTCAACTGACACAGATGACTGATAAGGTGACAAGGGCAAATTCTTTGCTGAACTTTACAGAGAAGGAAGAATTGGTCAGGCATGTGAAGGTCGGGGTCTGCCTCATCCACAGGAGCCATGAGCTGGTAGAGTTCAGGATCCCAAGAGGAGGGAGCAAAGCAAAAAGCAGAATTGCAACCCCAGACTCTGGCCTCTTCAGGAATCTGCTAGAAGGCAGGCACATGGTCCTGGAGAGGCATCCAGGAGAACTAGCTGATTTTCAAGGAACACCTCCCCAGCTGCAAAACAGATCCATCCCAATGAGCAGGAAATTAAGCAGAGGTGGCCGGAGACCTGTATGCATGAACACAGAGCTCCTGACTAAACTCAGATATAAAAAGGAAGCATAAAAAGCAGCACCAGGCACGGCTGACCCAAGAGGAATAGAAAGACTGAGTATGCAGGGATAGGTTTAGTGGAGTGGAGCTAAGTCTGGCAAAGGATGAAAACAGCAACAAGGAAGGCTTCTACAGGTACATCAGCAGCAAAATGAAGAACAAAGGAAATGCAGTCCTCATGGGGCAGGAGATCTGATGACACAGATAAGGCTGAGGCACTTGGTGCTTTCTTTGCCTCAGTCTTTATAGAGATGACCAGACTTCAGGAATCCCAGGCTCCTGAACCCAGAGGGAAAGCACAGAACAAGGCAAATTCACCATCAGTGGGGAAGGACCAGGTTAGGGACCATTTCAGCAAACAGGACAGACAAAAACCATGATGAGGTGGACTCACAAGTGCCGAGGGAGCTGGATGATGCCACTGCAATGCCACTTTCAGTTATCTTGGCCTTATTATGGTGATGAGGGGAGGTTCATGAGGACTGGAAGAAATCAAGTGTCACTTAAGTAGGCAGATGCAGGGAATTACAGGCCAGTCAGCCTCACCCAGTCCCTGGAAAGGCAATTGAGAAAATAGCGAAAACTATTTCTAAACACATGAAGGACATAATGAGAAGTCAGCATGGACTTCAGGGAAGTCATGCTTAACCAACCCAACACCTGCTATGAAGATACGACTGGTATACAAAAGGAGAGCTTCGATGTGGTCCATCTCAACGCTGTCTCCCATAACACCCTTCTAGACAAGCTGATGAGGTACAAGTTAGGCAGATGTACAGCAAAGCTGACTGAAAACTTGCAGAACTGCTGCACTCAAAGGGTAGTCATTAGTAGAGTACAACAGCAGGCAGTAGTAGGGCCACTACTATTTAATACCCACATTAATGATATAAATGATGAGACAGGGTACGTCCTCAGCAGCTGTGCTGAGAGTACAGAACTGGGTAGTGTTTGATATATTAGATGGTTGTGCTGTCATTCAGAGAGACCTCAAAAGGCTGTAGAGATGGGCTGACAGGTACCTTATGAAATCCATCACAGAGAAATGCAAAGTCCTGCACCTGGCAGTAATAGCCACGTATAGTATGTGATGGTGGCTGACCAGTTGAAAAGCAGCTTGGCAGAAAGGAAAAAAAACACACAAAGAAACACGACCACACAACAGATACTGATGGAAAAGCTGACCATGAGCAAACAAAAGGTATAGCTCAGGGCAAAGGTCAACAGCCTGTTGAGGAGAATGCTCAGGGGATCTTACCAATATGGATAAATACATGATAGGAGAGTGTAGAGAAGGTGATGACACTCTTTTCAGTGGATCCAACAACAGAACAAGAGACAGTGGGCACAAATTGAAATATTGGAACATTCACTTCAAGATGAGAAAGGAATCTTACTTTGCAAGTGACTGGATGCAGAATAGGTTGCCCAGAGACACTCAAAAACCATCTTCACAGCATCCTAGGCAGCCTGCTCTAGCTAACTCTGCTCTGAGCCAAGGGGTTGGACTAGAAAATACCCAGAGGTGCCTTCCAGCCTCAACTCTGCTATTGTCAGTTTTTGTGTTCTTGTAGATTAGAACCAAGATCAATTGATCCATACTGACACTGTTTCACAAGGTCACTAGCTTCACTTCCCAACTCTGTAGTCCTCTTGTCTCTCCCAGGACTGAGAATTTACCTCCAGCTTGCTTTAAAGCCATACATGCTGCTGGTCTAACAGTTCTCCTTTAGTCAGAGAAGGAAGATGTTCGTAGAAGCTCAGGCAGATCTATTTTAAACTTTCAGATTATACTGCAAACTGGTTTCATCTGTGGGTGGATGAAGTTAAAAGCAATAATTATAAACTAGCAACCAAGGAGGCTGGAAGTGGAGCTCCAGACTCTCAATACATTTTTTTGTTGAAGAGCCACTAGGCTCACTTCCAGAACATGAGTGCTAAGTAACAGCACTCTAGCAAACACATCAAGTTATTTTCACTCGATCAGGTGCTAATACAGGCCTAAGGGTTCACCAGGGTGGTAGCTTGGAAGCAGATGAGTAAGGAATCACATGCAAGGAGTAGTTTTCAGTTAGTAACCAGAAGTTCGCAGTAGTTTTAATGTCCATCTCCATGAGTCAGCAAATTCAAACTATGCATTCATTGCAAGCCTGGTATTCTACATCAACTCTGCTTGACATACTACCTATAGAAGAGCCTTGAACCTCACTTCAGCTGTCTAGTGTTAACAGAGCCAAACAGAAAGCATGCACATCTTCAAAGAAAAGCTGAACAGGTTATAGGTAGCTGGCCCGAAGTACAGTACCTGGTAGTCAGAGATGTCTGCAAGTGGACAAGGGAATCTAAGCCCTAGGACAGGTGGGATATGAAAATTTTTGGAGTGATAGGTAAGAAACCCGTACGGAGAGTCAGGATCCCATCAGATAGCTGCCAGTCTCAAGGCTGAACAATAGCAAGAACAGCCAGCATCACCTTGTTCGGAAGGCAGTCTCACAGCAAGTCTAGAGGGACCACAAGGACCACAGCTAGAGGAGAACAGGAGCAAGACATACAGAACACTTTATAACTCTGTGAAGCCTGGTACTCCCAACACTTAGCAGCATGCTATTAAATCTGCACAGCCACAGTGGGGCTGCATCCGAGTTTTATCATACTCCTACAACCATTTGGGTACAATCACACAGCAGAATATCATCTGCTTCTCACCTCTGCTCTGAACTCATTAATAATCCCTTTTCTCCTCATTGTCAAAGTATCTACCCTAGTGCACACACCAGATTTGCTATCTAACATGACAAACTAGTGGAGTCAAGTAGTCACGTGCAAGCAGAACTTACTTTTTTAAAGGAAAAAGAGAGGGAAAAAACCCTCACACTGACACTTCCCCATTTGTCTTACCTTCCTCTGCAGAGATCTGCTCTGAAAAGCAGATCTCAATTAGTTTGCATGCCTTCCAAAAGCTCTGTAAGAGAGGAAGAACTCAGTTTTATAGCTAAATCTGCAGTGGACCCTGCCATGCATTCTGTGGGACTGTTTCCCTCTTACCTGATGGCAAAAAAAAAAAAAAAAGGGGGGGGGGGGGTCAGTACTACTTCGGTTCAGCCTTAGCTGTCTGCTTATTTGGAGGATATAGCAAGTGTAAAGGGAGAATAAGCTCAAAAAAGCTGACGGTGGTCAGATATCAGAACAAACAATGTTTGCAATTAGACTTGAGAGAAACAGAAGGTTTTTTATAGAAAGACCCAGGCAATACAGAAATGCTTCAGAGACATGAATCTACAACTCGAGTATTTAATATTTGCTGCAGAATCACCGTGAAAGCCAAGTACTTAGCCAGAAACATCCATTTCATTTAAGAAGTTAGATGCTGCTCAGAAGTCAATGTTTCCTGGCTCCTAAAACAGCTCTCTCCTACTAGTGAGGATGAAGACACTCTTTCAGACAATGAAAACTCTGCAGCCCTCTTCATAAGATACAGAAAACTTGAGACTCATCTATTTAAACGGCCTTAGAACAAAGGAAGCCACAGAAAACAGCACAGAAGGTCTTCCTTCCCTTTCCAGTGACCTACTGCTCTAGTAGCATTAGCCACTGTTCTTAAAAGAGCAGCCAAGGGTTTGAGACTTCAGAGTTAGACAGGTTCTAAGCTACTAGGTTACTCCCACGTTTGAATCAAAAACCAACAGGACACACACAGGCAATGTTCCCACACTCAAGGTTCCTCTGACTCAGGATAAAGTAGTGTTCTTACTCAGCAGCTCCAAAAAAAGCAAGGAAAGTATGCAAAGCACTGAAGGCAGAAGTTTAGCCACTTCAGGCTGCACATCTGTGGCAGTGGAAATTGAAGCACTGCTTTATGGGCAGACATCATCCCTTACTTCTGCACTTTTTCCCCTCAGAGGATTTCAGTCTTAGGTACTTTTACCTTGCAGCAGCATTTAGGAAGTATTCACTCACCGCAGGTAAGAAACCAGAAAAAGCAAGTTGTCCACTTCACAATGATGGGTCAGCCATTGGCACTAACTCTCTGCCAGAGGGATGTCCTAGTACAGGCCTGGTTATGAACAATGGGTCCTTAAGAGAAGCCTGGTGACTCAGAGCCACTTTGAAGCAGAAGACTTTTTGATCCAAACTTCTCCTCCAATGTCAATCTCCACCAGGCTCTTGGCCACTCTGGAGAGAGCAGATGAGCATAGCTCCTATTATCAATAAAGAACAGCTGCAGAGCTTTTAAGCCCAGGAGTCAGACTTGACTCCGACCTCCCTCTGTTAGCCAGCTATCAGAGCTATCCACACACTGGTAGCTGACAGTAAGCCAGCCTTTCAAAAGATTAATCACCCACCACCAGAGATTAAGACCGAGAAACATACTAACCACCGAAATGGTGGTTTTACCTATTCATCTCCACTTAACCATACTCATTCCCCAGAACACTCAATACACAGTGCAAACAGTTGAAGTTTACTACTGCCTTAAAGCTAGAAACACCCATCTGTTTGCTGAAGTTTTTTCCTGAGGTGGTAAAGAAGTAAACTTATTTTTTTCTTGCCAGTGCATCAGGTATTAAGTGGAAGAAGGGACATCCCTCAGAGTAGAACTGCTGGACATCAGGAGGATCAGATGTTGGGCTTTTTCTGCTAATTCAGCTAGAAAGAAAAAAAGAAAGCATGCTGCTCTCTTCCTACTGGAAATCATTTTATTCATCAAGGCTCATTATCCTAGTGTCATTTCCAGGTCAACCACAGAACTGCTCTCAAGTCTAAAACCCACTTAATTCAGCCCCCTTTACAGTACTCCTGTACCGCCAAGTGCCTAGAACAGGCCAATACTACATACAGGTACTAGAAGATGAATTTCACCTGTGCTGCTGGTGGAAAAACTGGGCAGGGACTTCCCTACTGGCAAGAAGTTAGCTGACCACAGCCCAAGGCTAGAGAGGTATTTCTGTTCCTATGTTATCGGGGATGCTGATACACTCAGACACCTCAAAACAGGAAAGCAGAGAGGAGCTTGCTTGTGCTCCAAAAGCAAAAAAAAAAAAAAAAATACAGCTAAGCAAAGAAGTTACAGGGTGTGTGCTACTCCTCAGAACAGAGCTTCTCACCTGCCACACAGCGGTGTGGATAGGCAGCACTAACAGGATGAGTACAGTACCCCCACCGCACTCCTGAGCTGCGAGAAGACCCCCAAAGGCAGCTGCCAACTCTGCTATTGATACATGAGTAAATCCAATCTAACTAGGCTGCTGTCTGACCAACCTGTATCATAGACAGAAGAACTCTACAAGTCCTACTCCAACCTTAGTCACATACCCCCTTGTCTTGGAGGGCCATCAACTCTTTGACAACTTTCTTAGATGAAGGTATTTGATCCCAGAGGGAAGGTAAGCCTGGCTTCTCACTTGAGCAACAGTGGGCAAACATTCAAAGAGAGGGCTCCTTACATGGGCAGGAACAAGTACTAAATCTGTACAGCACAGTTACAAGGCAAGAGAAGGTGACACATGGAAGAGGCCAGACTACCTTGACTCATTCCCCTAGAGCACGGGAGTGTATCAGACCAGATAGCGCTGGCAGCCCCAAAGCTTTTGGAGGCTAGCAGATCTGTCCTGCCCTGGAGCAGCTCCACGCTCCCCTGGACAACAGCCATAGGAAGCACCTCCTGCCACCAGCAGCTCTGTAACACCCTGCACAAGCACCAGCCAGCCCAGAACTGCTTATTATAAAGTTCCAAACCAGTCTCACCCTTTGCAACCCTTGCTTCCAGGAAATCCTACCTTAAAACATTTCAGGAAGTCTGCCCACAGAGATACTATGTCCCTGAAAGAGTACTTAACATATCAGCAGTGCAGCACTGCCGCTGCGGTAATATTCAGGGATTATCACACCCAAGGCCCACACATGGGCAAGGCACTTTACAAAGCCCGCTGGTGTCCGGTGGGCACGTGCCAGAGCCAGGTAAGGAAAAGCAGGCACAGAAACTGCTGCAACAGCATCCTTTCCATATCGCACCAACGTGAGGAAGCGAGCAGGAGCTCGGGTCTGGGAAGAACAGTCACAGACAAGTTGATGGCAAGCTCAGTAGTAAGGAAACAGCGGCAGCTCCAAGCCTTCCCCGTGAGGGAGACAGGAAGGAGATGGCAAGGGAGTTGCAGTAATTCCTGAAGCACTCGGACCCATCCGCACGGGTACGAGCCCGCGGGAAGGGAGACGGCCAGCGAAGCCTTACCCCTCGCACCCAGCCGGTGTGAGCGGGTGCACCGGCGTCCCGGCCCCTCCCTCGCAGGGAGAGACACCGTGCCCGCAGACCCCACACCGGGTGCCTTCTCCCCCCGCCCCTCCTCGAGCAGCCGCAGGCTCTTGCGATGGATGTCAGCAGCACCCCAGGGCTCCATTTCCCGCGGCGAGCCTGGGAAGCAGCCCGGACGTGGCGGGAAACAGTCGCACAGCCCTTCTCCCTCCCCTCCGTGCTCCCCTTCAGAAGCAGCGACACCCCCCCAAATGCCGCGCCCCCTCCTCGGGCCGTACCTTGTCGGCGATGCTGCGGGGCAGAAGCAGGTCGGGGCTGGGGGTGAGCGCCGGCCCCATCTCCTCGCTGCTGGACGGGGCCAGGGGATGCGGCATCTCCCGCAGCGACTTGGGCCCGGAGGACGGGAGAGGCTTGGGGGTGCCTGCTGCGCCGCCCGACATCGCGCCGGCGCTGGGCAGCGGACCCAGCGGAGGGGGGAGCGGAGGCCGCGCCGCTTCGGCGGGGAGCTGCGGGGCCGCGGCCGGAGCCTGCCCGCCACCACCGCACTACGAGGAGGAGGGGAGGAGAAGGAGGAGGAGGCGGCAGCAGCAGCGGCCGAGTACGAAGAGGCGGAGGAGGAGGAGGGGCGAGAGCAGCGCCTGCCCGCGCCACCGCCGCCCGCCCCCTTACAAAGCGCCCTCCGCGCCACCTGCCTCCCCCGCCCGCCCCGCCCCGCGCGGCGGCGCCCGCCGAGCCTCCCGCCCCGCCCCACCCCGGGGCACGAGCGGAAGGCGCGGGGCCGTCCCAGCGCGGCGGCGGCGGGCGGGGCTGAGGCGGGCGTAGGCCGCGCCCCCGGCAGGCCCGGCCGGTGACAGCCGCCGCCCGGGCGGGCCCGCTGGCCGGACAGCCCAGCGGGGGAGGCGGCGGGGCCCGGCGCAGCCTGCGGGCGGGCCTGGTAGGCGCCGCCGCCCGCGCCCTTGCGTGAGCCGCAGCGTGGCCCCCGGGTACCGCGCTAACGCCCGTGTCGAACGGCGGTTAAACGCCAGAAAGGCGAAGCAGCCGCTCGGCCTCTCCAGGCGCAGCTCGCCGGTTTCGAACTGCTCACACGTTTGAAGGGAAACTGCAAACACACCGAGTCCCCGTGCGGGTCGCCGTGCCGGCGTGGGGTAGCTGGGGTGGCAGCAGGGCGGCGGCGGGACCTCCCCCCGCCCCGCTGGGCAGCCCGAGGCCCAGCCCCGGGACCTGCTGCCGGCACGGGCGGGCGCCCCCGGGACCGCGCAGCGGGACGCGTTGCGGACGGGCAGGCGCGCTCTGCCGCGTGTTCGCTGCCACCGCGCCTGAGAGGTTTCACATTCTTGTAGCGTCATGTTTCATCCTGAAGCTGCTGGAATTTGTGGTAGAGAATTCTCTTTACATTTAAAGAAAACAACCCGAATTTTAAAGAAGATGCGCTGAAAAGTTTCACTCTGACCCTGTGTGGACAGAATGTATTTTTTCAGGCAACCTTAAATTCAGGCTCCCTTGCAGTTTGCTAAAATGAGCTGAAAGATTACATCGAGTTCTGTCAAAATGATACATATGAATTTGTCTAACGGCATGCATCAATTGCAAAAATTCAACAATCTGTCCACAGCTAACAGTGAAAAACTGTTGATGACTGTTGAATAATTAATAAATAGGAGAGAAATCGTAGCCTGGTTTAAGATACTCCCTGAGCAAATAAAGCAACTGCATTTGTCGGATGAGTTACTCTTTGCAAATAATTTGCTCGGCATTAATTAGACATAATAGAATAGCATGCTACTGGGGGAAGAGATGGGTCACTGTAAGACTGTTGTCATCCCTTCCAGCTATATACAGATAGGCAGAAATGCAGATACAGATGCGCAGAAATGCATATACAGATACGTGACCAAACAGAACTGGGATGCTGTAAACATTTTTGCTCATGTTTAACTTTTCCAAGGGGAATCAAAAGGGCAGCACCACCACCTGAAGCTTAAGCTCACAAGTTTTACAAGTGTCAGTGCCAGGTGCCACGCAGCAGGCACAGGGGAGTGCAACATTGTGGACCTCTGTTCAGCATAGGAAAAAGCTATGAAAGAATCAATCCTTACTATACATAAATACCTAGTATTACATAATATTTGAATGCTGGTTGTTATAGTTTACCTGTCCAATTAAATGACAAGAGACTGGCCAAATTAAAAAAAATAATTTATTAAAGCAAGCGACAAGTAAGCAAAACAGCGCTGGGTGTCTGGGGAGTCTCCTGCTCCACCAACGGCGTGCACTCACTTCCCGAAAGTCACTGGTTTTATACTCTTCGTCTTCCAGTATATGTGTCTTCTTTAATGGTGAATTCTGCGTCTGCGCGGCTTGTTGCTAAGGGGATCGTTCGCTGCCTTCCTCCTGGTGGTCGTGGGGATGAAGGCTCCTTGTCTTCCTCACATCACAGGCTCCTCGTCTTCATGAGTCCCCCACCCCTCTCTTTCTCAAGTTTCAGGCCCCCACCCCTCTCTTTCTCAAGTTTCAGGCCCTAAATCCCTCTCTTTCTCAAGTTTCAGACCCCAACTCCCTCTCTTTCTCAAGTCTCTTTAGCATTCCTGCATATCGGGTTTACATAGCCGGATGCTGGTGGCTGACCTTGCATACTTCACGTAAATTTCCATTATTCTGCCAAAGTTTGATGAACAAACTGTTCACAATTTATCACACTGGTAACAACCAAAAGTCCCAACCAAGTCCCAGGCTGCAGTGAGAAAGAGACTGTGAAATATACTTCATTCATTACGCTTCCAAAACAATAACCTATTGCTCAGAAAAATGAAACAACACAAATTAGCCAGCATAGACACCCCAGCTTTCTTCTAGACTATTCAAATCTTAAGTGGAAACTGTTGTGATAAAGCAGCAGGCAGGGTCACATCTGCTGCACTGCTCAGGAACCAGTTCCCTTCAGTTTTGTGAAAGCTCGTGTCTTGAAGGCTTACAGCTTACCAACAGCTCTTGCTGTCTTTTCCCTTAAGCATTCCCACCCAGTGTGTTCCAATTCAGAACAATTCTCCAAAGGAAGGCTGTCAGGGATGCTTACACAAACGCTGTCAACAGTTGGAAACCTCGGGGCGTTCCCACGCTGTGCAGATACAAATGACCTTCTGCTCATTAAACCTACTGGCCTGGGGGACAGCGAGCCTGCTGCACCCTTCCAGTAAAGACCAACGGTATCCAGGCTGCCCAAACAGCAAGCAGCACAGGCAGCAGATGGACGGCAGGGTTTATCACTCTACTATTTCTGCAGAAATACTTTGTCCAGTTGTGGGCCCCTTAACACAAGAAAGACACAGACAAACTGGACGAAGTTCAGAGCAGGGCACTAAGATGGTTGGTGACTGGAGCACTTGCCCTGCAAGCAGAAGCTGGAGGGCCAAGGCTTGTTCAGCCTGGAGCCACCATGGCTTCAAGGGCATGTAATTGCAGCCCCCAGTAGCCCACAGGGAGGGCATGGAAGAGACGGAGCTGGGCTCTTCACGGCAGTGCATGGCAGGAGGACAAGAGACAAAGGACATAAATTGAAACAGGAGATTCCAGATGGACATTAAGAAGAACTTTTTCCCCCGGCGACAGCCAAGCAGTGGGGCAGGTTGTGGAGAGAGGTTATATAGCCTCCACCCTTGGAGATTTTCAAGACAGTGTGGTCTGATCTCATCTCTGACCCTCCTTTAAGCAGAGATTGGACCAGAGACCTCCCTAGGTCCCTTCCAGCCTGAATGATTCAGGGATTCAGATAATGTTCGTTGCTGTGGAAGCAGTATGTCTAGTTTCTGAAGCGATGTGAGGTGACCCCTCAGTTTTCCTTTCTTATATTGATCCTTAGGTCACTTCAACATAAATGTTCGCTACAACCCATTTCTGATAATAACATGCATTTAGTGAAACCAAACTGACAGGGTTAGGGTATCTGTAAATCTCTTAAGGACTAAGGACAGATGTCTGTCCTCCTCTGATCTCAGTCAATACTAAGTCTGTGAATATCTGTATAAGCGGCAACCTAGGTTTAACAATGATACATACCATCAGTAGCAGAAGCAAAACTATAATACGGAGAAAGAGAAGAGTTAAAAAATTGTGAATCATACCTCAAAATGTATGAAGCTTACTTTATATTTGTAATCTGAAAAATCTCTACAGCTGGCTGGCCTTTTCTTAGCTGTCTTTGCAAGTTCGTACCACAGACTGAGGCGAGTTTCTAGCTTCCTCTTCAGCCATGACAGAAACCTATTTTTATTTTTTTTAACATGGAAGATGACAATCTTATGTAATTGATTTCAAGAGCTGTAACTTCCGAAACACAGAAGATAAAACATTTTAAGATTTGCATTTGAAAAGTAAGAGTTAGGAGCAAATTATTGTACTTTGATTACAACTAGTCCTGCATTATTAAGAGGTCATAAACAACTCCAAATCTTTTGTTCATGAAACAAAACAGAAAAAAGGTATGCTAAGTAGCTGACTTCTTGTAGAAAACTTTTTCCTCGCACAAATAGAAAACTTCTACATGCATCAGCATGTGGGTCATCTGGCTCCAGCAGCAGGCACAGGAATGTACAGCAAAAACTGAGGAAGGGAAGTGTCCATTTCTTCTAATAGTAGCAGCACTGAAATAAATGTCTTAATTCTGCTAAGAAATTATAAGGTTGATATAATTTTATGACTGTAGTACTTTCCCTGACTTTTTTTTTATAGTTTTCTTTTTGTTAAACATTGACTGCTAAAACCAGTCAGCACATGGAACACAAAACCAGCAGAATAAAATACACAATGAGAATCAAAATCAGTGACTGGCTGAAGAGATACTGCTATTCGATGGCCACCTCTTAACCCAAGTTAGCCTGAAAAAACTGGGATGCTCCTCTAGCAAAAATCCTGTTTATTATGTTTACATCATTTTAGCTGAGAAAAGAGATACAACAGAATAGGTGTGTGTATGATACTAACTGGGCAAGACGACAGATGGTCAACCATGGGATCAAGAATCTCACCAATTCAAGACAAAGGTCATCAGTTTCACAATTTTTTTTTCTGAAGAAAATAGTTCTGCCTCTGTATCACTGAAATGAAAGGCCTACAGACTACCTCTCTGGATCGTTGCTAGGATAGAAAGAGAGAGGAAGGATCTACAGGTTGCCTTCTCTCCTGCCTTTTCAATCATACTCTTGCACAGGGGTCCTCAAACTGTTTAAACAGGGGCTGGCGTGGATGCAGTGGCAGGCAGCCATCTGCGGCTGCTTGGTTTCCCCCTCTGCAACCCCTGGCGGGGGCGGGGGGGGGGGGGGGAAAGCAGGGGGGGTTCTGTAAATATCAGGGGCCGGATTGAGGACCCTAGAGGGTCATATCCGGCGCACAGGCCATAGTTTGAGGACCCCTGCTCTTGCACCTCCATTATGGCAATGTTGGTTCAGGAAGTACTCCTATTACTTCTGCTGGTTAGCTGTATCTTCTCAACTAGAGCTGATATATATTAAAATTAAGCATCTCTCACAGCAACTGGAAATCATTCAGTGTATGTGCTCTCTCCTGTCATTTTTGCCAAGGGTGAGAGATAGGTCAGCATAAGCAAGAACAGGGATTTTGAAGAGATTCTATGTAGCACTATTGAGTTGCATTATATACGACATACCTACAGTTCTTGGTATAGAAGCAGTTTGGTGGTGGGGTCTGAGATCCAGGTGCTTTCTCTATTGCCTGTCTAAATCCCCTAAAAAACCACATTTTCTTATTTAATACAGTTCCTAATTTTAAAGTTGACAGATGTTACAGACAGCAGCAAAGCAGCAAATATACTACATGCCAGCAATATGTTGTGGCAAAGTCCTTTTCTTCAAAGCAAGGGTTCGAGCAACTCCTTAATACTAACAGAAGATCACCTCTTAAAAAACCTATTTACAAATTTAAAGATAAACAGCACCACGGTTTTATGGCTTTTCTGATCTGGAGTGCCAGGTACTCCAATAATTCTACTCAAGATGTTTTTATCATGGCAGATGGCTTTGTAAGTGCTCATAGTGAGCCTGAAAAGGACTCTCAGTTGTTCCATAACATTCTTTTTGTAATACATCTTCATCTTCTGGCTCAGACAGTGAGACATAAAATGGCAATAGAGTTTACAATGAATATCAGAAGGCTAACTTCAGGTTGAGTTTATTTACTCAATCAGACACATAAAACCCACCTGCTTTTCACCAGTTTATAGATACTTATCTTTTATTCTATTTATTTATATATATTAATATTTTCATTCTATTTAAAGCATAAATTATAGAATTCTTCTCTATAGCACTCTGTATAGCACAGTACAGACAAAAACCAATAAGGTAGACTGGAGGCCACACAAGCCAGACTGTGATGCTGTCAGGCTTGGCTGGTTTACCAGGTCAGTAGCAGTAAAAGCTTTTTACCTCGCTGTTGACAGCCTCTCCTTGACCCCTTTACCTTCTCTCCCTCATGCTCTACCTGGACAGGATAATGTTTGTGTCTGTTTGCACATAACAGCATATGAAACTAGTATGAAACAAGACCATTCTAGAGGATGTAAAAAAAATAAAATCCAGCTGCCCTTGGAAAACAGTTCTTCCTTCTCTATGCTGCTACAGTTCATGTCTTGTACCACAGTGACTGAAGAGAGCAGGCTTTTGACCTGACCCAGTTAAATCTTACGTCTGCATTGACTCTGTACAGAGATGGGATCACTTTCAAGTGAACAGCACTATTGATGCACACATTTAAGCTAATGGGTGAGCTTTTGCTGCATCAAAAGCCTTCAAAGCTGTCAAGTTTGATGGGGAAGCAATAAACACGATTGTGGGAAGATAGGGCACTTGTGATAGAAAGTGGAAGCCTGTCCTAAATGGCTATCAAATGAAAAATCAGAAATCCCACCGTGGAGAAAGTGTACAGCTACGGACACAGTATCTTGAGGCAACTGGATATAAAAAAATAACCCAAGTAAAATGTTTAAAGACTCTTCAAAACATTCTATTTTTGTTTGTTTGTTTGTTTTTGAGTTTTTTTTGTGACATGCAAATTAAATATAGAAATAGAAGGTAGGGTTTAGAATGGATCTGTATGAGTAGCACTGCCAGTTGGAAATAACAGCAGCATTCTGGAAGATCTTGGCTCAAGCCAAGGAGACATCCCACACAGCCCATTTTCATTTGGAGGGGAGCGGGTGGAGAGTAAATCACTGTTTTACCTCAGCTTTGTCAACTGCAAGCAAACCGTGGTGAATAGAACTGTCCGTGGCCATTTTGAGATATTGCAGTCTATGATCATTCAGTATCACATCCAATTCAGCTGAGCTTTTGTTTATTTAATGAGATACACAGCTCCCTGTACACCAAGATGATAAGAACAGCCAGCCTGGAAAATAGCATTTTACTGCCTCAAGAAGCAGCATGGCCAGATTTGTGAGGCAATGTTGAAGAACAGCGTTTTTTTAAGCTGAAGATTTTGTAATGACTTTCTAACAGACATGCTATAAATGCTGTATTTTATAATTTTTATTTGATTATAGTGAACAAGAAGGAAAAATTTCAGGGAAAATCAAAGTATTTGAATGCATGACAGATTAAACTCTCTTCCTTTCAAGAGCTACACTCTTTTCCCATTTCTACATCCCAAGGAGGAAATTAATGTACTGATATGACACTCCTTCAAGAGCCAAAGGGTCATTTGACTTGAGGCAGGACTATGTTTCCATAGAGATGCTCTGCTGTGATTAATTTTCATCCCACTTGTATAGAACTGCAGAATTTATGAGTCCCAACCTTTCTGCACCTGAGTCTTCTTGCTGATGACTTCTCTTCCTTTTCTACCTTCTTCCTCAATCCCCAACCAAGCACCACTGTCCGCTTCTTAATTCTTCTTGCCAGTGTTAGCTGTGTCAAAGAAGAGCTTAGCCACTAAGCCTGTCTGTCTCAAACTGAAGCTCTTCCGAACCACTTACATGCCCAGTCCTGGCATGACAATGCAGGGAAATGTACCACTGCGCTGCTCTTCACTCAAGGATTACGAGCGAGATGTCTAGAAAAAATGGACTTCAGGTCATCCAAGAGAGAATAATAATAAGGGGGGGTGGCAGGGTGGGGGGAAGCACATATGACAGTTCTCAAGTCACACTAAGAAATTACAAAAATGAAAAAAACTCAACCAACCAACCTACAGAAAAACCACCCAAAACCAAAACATCAGAAGGAGAGAAGGTGCTCAATCAGCTGTTCAGATAAAGAGAAGAGTTGAAAACAATGCCTCTATTTTGGAAAGGCTGAGATGTTTGCCTTCCAGTAACTGACAGGGCTTTAAAGCAAACAGAAGACTCCCTGAGATTGTCAGAGTTTGCTGTTTGCTCAAGTGCTGTTTTGGATTTTCTCATTAACACACACGCAAATGCACAGAGATAGGCTTTACCAGACAAACAATCTAGGTAACCAAATTCTAAATCTGGATGTTACAAGTCTCTAGACAGAAATTTGATCAGTTTTACAGATTTCACACTTAGTGAGGCTTTGAAAAAGTATAAATGCATGGACAGATAGCATATTTGGCTAGCAGAAGTCTATGTGACAGAATTTGTATGCATAATACTACTGCACACTGGTTTAAGTCAAATCAATCAAGTATTATGGATACTGATAGGATTCTTATACATTCCATACCATCTCAAAAATGTAATTTCTTTCTACATCATCTAGAATAGCTGGCTGCAGCAGCAGATCTTACTAATTGTTAATTGTCCTCAAAAAGTATGTACATATTTTGTTGTCCGAGCTAATGGACTAGTGTGGCATTTCACACTGCGTACACCCTGCGCACATCCTTACCAAGGTAGATAATTCTTTCGCAAGAAACCCAACGTTTTTTAATAAGTTGTTTTTCTCCTTTAACCCTGGAGAGCAATGAGGTTATGAACTTTTAAGAGTTGATGGAAGAGGAAGCAGATGAAATTAAATGCCCTGCAGTGTACAGGATGTTTGCTCCAAGACCACCCTTGCCATAATGAAGTGTCATTTGTTCAGAAACACCTGTTACATACATCACCAAAATCTCAGTACTAAGAAGTTCAATATCCTGCAGTAAAAGCGTTTCTAACTACAGACACCTTGAACTACAAATTACGTTGAAAAAAGTAACTGGTTCTCTGTACTTCTTTTCAAATTTGGTTCAGAAAAAGGGCCTTTATTGCATGACAATTGTTTACTGCCTTAAAACCACCCCTGGGTATAAAAATTAAGCAGGCAGTGTGACTGGTTTCTTGGCTGGCCAGATTGGCCCCATCTGTTCGCGGCCTGCTGTGTTATTTATTCATTGCAGTTCTCAAGAACTGGTTTTACCCACCTATGATCAGAGGTACAGCTGTTAGGGGCCACAGTTCACATCACTACTCAGCTTGGTTGTGTCAAAGTTAAGTGTTTTGACCACGAGCACACTAAAAAAAATAAATAAAAAATCACGAATTGTGCTATTTAAGGCTTACCCTGCAGGACAGACTTGATCATGTAAGAAAAGATACTCTCATTTGAAAAGCCATCACTTGCCATTTCAAAACTAAAACATGCATTAGTAACATGGATGCACAACCCCTTCTGGAATTCATGCTGAAGAGTCATTCCTGCTGTGTTCAAACTCAGACTGCGCGGCGGCGATGAAGAAGTGGCACAACCTTTCCACTTTTCTTTTTGCCGTTTAACTGTGCTGATGCCCCAAGGCCCCTTAGCGTGATCCACGCATGACCCTCTCACTTGCTCCCGAACCCCTCCCTTGCAGGCACCAAGCCACCACTAAGCAGAGCCACCGTTTAAAACCCGAAGCGAACGGTCACTGGGGCCCGGCCCCCGCCCCCGCCCCCTCAGCCGGGCCCCGCCCCCTCAGCCGGGCCCCGCCCCCTCAGCCGGGCCCCGCCCCCTCAGCCGGGCCCCGCCCCCTCAGCCGGGCCCCGCCCCCTCAGCCGGGCCCCGCCCCGCCTCGCGCCGCTTGACGGGGGCTGTCCGGCCCGCCCTGTCCGCCAAGCTACTGAAGGTGGCGCGCCTCGCCGTCACCCGGGCGGAAGCTGGACGGCGCGGATATGTCGTTGCGCAGTGCGTGCGTCATGGGCACGTGCCGCGAGCTCATTGGCTGCGAGAGCCAAGTTGGGCACGGGTGGGGCGGCATGGCCGTGAGGCGGCCGGGCTGCGGCTAGAGGCGGGCGGGGGTGAGCGGAGCAGCGCCCGCCCGATCCCGGAGCCCTCGGGTAGGTGGGCAGCGGGAGGGCAGGTGCCCGGGCAGGGCGGCGGCAGCGGACGGGCAGCGCACCCCTGCCGGCCCGAGGAGGGCGCGACGGCGGGAGAGTCCGTCCCTTGTGCGGGGAGGGGGCAGCGGGACTGCCCACGGGCACGGGGCGGTGAGGCGGGAGGCAGAGCCCTCCGGCGGGCGGGGGCAGCCTGGGCTCCGCGTCCCGTCCTTTCCCCGCCTCCCGGCCCGGGAGCAGCCCCGGCCCTACAGCCGCCCCGCCGCTGGGCTCCGCGCCGTGCCGGACTCTCAGCGGCTGGGCGGGGGCGGGCAGTGAGCCCGCCGGCAGATGAGGCCCCGCGGACCTCGGCGAGGCGCAGCGGGGGCAGCAGCGCTGGCCGCCCCCCCCCCCCCCCCCCCGGGGTGCGGGCCAGGCCAGGCCGCGCCGTGGCCCGTCAGTTCGCACCGCCTTTGAGTTACTTGGTTGCGCTGGGTTTGGTGCGCAGGGTCTCGCAGTTCCGGGGCGTAACTGTTCCCTGCTCTCTTGTTGGATTCTGACTGAGATCCGCGTTTCCTGCAGGATTCAGCGCTGCCATCCCTCCCCTCCGCCCGGCTGAGCTGGAGCCCTTTGCCGCCGCACTTCACATAGCCTGGCACCTTAATGGAAACAGCAGTTGATGGTGGTCTGAGTTGACGTATGGTTGAACAGTGGGCATCGCTTTTTGTTTTGCCACAGCTGTGAGGATGGCAGCTTTTGGCCGGCCTCGTATCAGAGTTTTAAACTGCCTTTCCTCAATCGGTTCTCTTGAGTTAGAGCCTACACCGAGGTCTTTCGACGCTTTAGCGTTTGAAGAGTATAATGCTTTAACATGCTGCTTAAGTGTGGGCCAGCATACTTTGTCAGGAAGAAGTTCTGTTAGGAAAAATTATGTGCGACTCCGGAATTACTGGAGAGGTTATTCTTAAAGCACTAGAATCTGAAAAAGAATTGATTGCAACTCTTGATATTTCAAGCTAAAAATTTCAATCAGAACAATATAAGTAGTATTACATGGTTTAAGCAATATGTATGCTGTATTTGGCTTATGCTTTGTAATGCTTGCCATACTTAAAAAATCCCTAACAGAATGAAATCCAAGCTTTTCTTTTAAAGGAATAGGTTTATCTTACATTGTGCCTGTTCTACAGATATTTGTGGGATTAAAAGATTTGAACTGCAGCTGAATAAAACGGGCTGAAGATTCAAGGATGGCAGCAAATCCTTCGGGACAAGGTAAGTTTTAATCTGAGTATTCAAGGGAAAAAGTTAAGTGCCAAATGTCAGTGAAGTCACCAAAACCGTAAGTTTACTTAATGAAAGAGCAGAAAAGGGAAGAGCGGCAGGAAGGTTGGGCTGAAAGTAGCAGAACGTGTGCTTGGGAAAAGACACACACATTAAATGGTTGAAAAAGACCATTGATGGCTGGGGACTGTGCATTCCCTTTATCCTCAGGTTATAACGTACCTATCATGCCAGTGGTTCTGTGGTTATTTCCTGAAGCATATCTCAGACACTTAACAACACTTAGCATTGAACATTACTTGCAGTTCTTGCACTCGGCATCAGGGAACAGCCAGAAGTGTTAATATATTCCATGTTGTGATGGGAACAGTAAGACCTAGTCAGTAATAGCTGTCAGAGACAGCAGGTGGCTAGGTCTAGGAGGAAAAGCCCAATAAAGTCATAACGCTAGCTCCGATGAAATATTTCTTTGCCTGATGGTGCACCTGATTTGCATCCGTAAAATCCTTCAAGACACGAAGATTTACCTGTCTAGCGGAGGCATGTGTGTTGCAGGGAGCTGAGGGTCTGGGCGAGGCCGGCGCAGGCCGGGGAAGTGGTCGGCCACGCGGTAGATTGAAGGAGGGTCTTAAATCGCCCTCTAGTGGTGCTTTCTGGAAGTTTTAGTGGAACTCAGGCTTGCCTCTTCCACGGAAAAGCTGAGGAGAAAAAAGTTTCTCAGGTATGGCTTTTCACTTACTGATTATGAGAAATGAATTCAGAAGTTTCCCAGCACCCAGAGACTTCATGCACATTTTTGTGTGAGTGTCCTTATCCAGGAAAGCAGTCGACAAAGCTGGATGTAATTAATTCTGAAATGCTGATACTTTGTAAGGGGTAACAGATCACTTGTGTGGTTCCCTAAAGGAACTGTTTATCATATGAAAATTATTTGCGCTAAGCAGGCAAGAAACACTTTTCAAGTTTAACCAGCCAAATAAGCTTATGAATAATGCACCTAGGAAAATTAGAAAGGAACAGGTAAATTTGAGCAACAGCTGAAAACCTCTCTATCTTTCTCTTTGCCAGATGCAGCCTGGTAGTGAAAGAGATTTAGAAAAATACTGTATTTTCAGCTTGCTGCGTGTCACATATATTGGTACCGTGCAAGCAATTAATTCTCTCATTTCCCCCTTTTTGGACAACAGGAACAGGGATTTCCTGAAACACTCACTGGAAGGGTTATGAGTGGTAGCACTTACTCAAAATGGTAAAGGTAAATTAAGCATTAGTCTTCTACACAGCTTGCAATTTTTTGTACAGAGTTGTTTCTTTCGCTTTGACTAGTACCGGCTGTTTTCCTAGGAGTTAGTTGACTGTTGATTGCAGACTCTTGACTACAAAGGTTAAGATCTTGTGCACTGGACTTCCTTTATTTTATTGGCCTCTTAGGAAAGCAGTCTTTTGATTAGAATTTCAAATATGAGGAGCTGCATGTGAGTGCAACAAAAGCAAATACAAAGTCTTACTTCAGGCCATTAGTACCACATAGAACTGATTGCGTGAGACTGATTACAGCATTTAAAAGAAGTGGAAAAGCTTTTGGTGTGCTGTGTGTATCCACAAGATTTGTTTATATACCAGAGTGGTACATTTTGGTAGTGGTGTTGGAAACCAGCTTCTAAGTTACAGGAATTACTTTCAGGTGCTTGGTAATACACTGTTTCTGCAGCAGTACTTCACAGTACTTACATAACATGCAGTAATAAGGGTGCTCTTGTAAAGTGTTTGCTTGTTCGCAGCAAGGCCAGAGCATACCTTGTGTCTTAGTAAATTAAAAGATTCCATGTCGGGTCTCGTGGAGGAAGCCCTCTGAGACGAGAGAAATGTGACAGCTCAGGAAGGAACGGTCCCCGAAAGGTGGAAGAAGTACAGGTCCTGCTTCAGACAGGGCTGAACTTCTCAGAAAAGAAGAGTTCTGCTATGTTGGAAGAACCAAGCTCTTGAAATATGTACAGAATTCTAAGCTTCAGACTGCAGCGATTCTACAATGTCTCTTTCTGTCTGGGTGGTTTTTTATCCTTTTGGCCTAAAGGTATGCAAGTGCGTTCACGTAACACAATCTGAGCAGCTAGATTTAGCTTTATGTTCACCTAGTCTGTGTTAAAAATGAAGATTGTGCACTGAATTACATGATTATGTACAAACTTGGATGCGCTGCATCTGAGTGTGATGTGTGTGCAAGCACAGTACTTGAGGACTGTAGCATATCTCTTCCCTGGAGAGCTTTGTGGCTGTAAAGCAGTCAGTAACATACATTCAGCTATGCATGTAGCTGTTTTCTGGAGGGATAGACGAGATGTTGGTACATCTTTTAGTAATCAAGTTAATTTACTGATTTATTAATACACCTTTTGTTTCATTGTCACACAATGTATATGAAAGCATATCTGAATGTAAATTGTTACTGAAAATATTGATGTGCAGCAGATTTTTAGATGACGTTTTGCGATGCCAGTAGTCATAAGTAGAAGAGAAAATCAAAATACAGTTACTCCATCCTTTTTCCCAAGCATTGTGCATTTAGTAAGGTCTTTGGATTCTGCTTTTTAAGAGGTTGCTCATTAAGGCTACCCTTTATGAAAGCATGCACATCAGTAAAGAAATGGCTGTTGAAATGCTTTCTGAATTGAGCAGGCAGATCAGTGTGCAGTGACAGTGCTTTTTAACATACAGAGCTTAGAACAGACATCTAGCTTTGAAACCATTTTTCCAGGTAGAAGTGTATCTTGAACATAAAGTTGTAGACTAGGGCTCTTGTGCTGTTTACACATCTATGGACAAATGATAAATAATCCATTTTAGAAAAAAACTTACACTGTGAATTTGAAGCAACCAGCAGATCAGGGAAAAGATACAAGATGAAAAGCAAGAACTTTGAAGTAGATAAATGTAGTACTGTTTCTTGCCATGCAGGGTTAGCTAGCAGAATTTCTGTCAGTGATGTTAGCAACCTCACTGGTAGGTGAGGTAGTGTGGTAGGATTAGGCTAAAGAGCGAAGCTTGCTGTGAGCTCTTAAAGCTACCAGTATCACTCAGCAAGGCTACAGCTTTCTCTATTTTTCTGCCTTTCACATGCAAAACATTGGTGTTAAGTAAACTTTTATCTTCTGCACAGACCACATAATACAATGTTTGATGTCAGTAACAGAGGTGTCAGAAAGAACAAGTTTTAAAATTTAAATGTCCTGAATCTGCTACGTTAGAGAATAATCTGAGGAGCCAGGTGCTCAGTTTGACATCTGACACTGCCATTAATCTGTTTAGCTGCCTTGAATGGGTCATTTTGGGTCAGGACTCTTGTGTCTGCAAAGCAGAGAAGAATATTAATGAACTGCAGTATTCACGAACTGTTCAAACTCATAATAGTAGTGCAACTCAGCACAGTTAAGGGAAGTCTAAACTCTAAAGCTTTATTAAGTTGCTGTGTTTGAGAATCTATACTTCCTTTCACATAATGAGAATCCCGTCTGTATTAAAGATGCCTTTTTTAATTGGCATTTTTAGTACTAGAAACCAGAACAGATATCAAATCTATAGATGAAAAATTACTTTCTTTATAATGGAAGTAGAAAGCTTCTGTAGCTGTTTCAGGTTGGTCTTTATGAATAAACACTGTGGCATCCTGGGTAGGGAAGTATCTAAATGCAAGTCTTGCTGATGTATTGCCACATATGATGAACTATTTTGTAAGGATGCCAGACTTCTCTCTAGAATGGATTTCTCATGTCCCACCCTCTCCATTGTTACCTTCTAAATTAATAGGCTTTACTTTGCATTTTAAAAAAGTTTAAAATACCTGTAGGAGCTTCACATTGCTCAGCTAAGGAGCACTAACATGTATATGCTGAATGTCCTTCATTTTCTCAGGTAGGCTTTTTTCTAGTTAACATTAAATTACATTTTCAGTACAGCAGGTTGCTGATGGGTGCTGTCTGAATTCTAGAGCAGCATACTATGTGTTGTGGTTTAACTCCAACCAGCAACCAAGCCACACACAGTCACTTACTGCACACCCCCCCCGCCTCCCTCCCTCCCTCCCTCCCTTGTGGGATGGGGAAGAGAATCAGAAGGGTAAAAGTGAGAAAATGCATGGGTTGAAATAAAGGCAGTTTAGTAGGTAAAGCAAAAGTTGCACATGCAAGCAAAGCAAACCAAGGAATTAATTCACCACTTCCCATTGGCAGGCAGTTGTTCAGCCATCTCCGGGAAGGCATAGCTCCATCACACATAACAGTTGCTTGGGAAGACAAATGCCATCACTCCCAACTTCCTCCTCCTTCCCCCATCTTATATACTTAGCATAATGTCATATGGTATGGAATATCCCTTTGGTCCGTTGGGGTCCTGGTGGTGTCCACTGTGACCCCTCCCAGCTTCTTGTGCACTCCCAGCCTGCTGGCTCAGTGTAAGCACTGCCCAGCAGTAACAAAACCACCCCTCTATTATCAACAGTTTTCATCGCTAATCCAAAACATAGCACCATACTAGCTTCTTTGAAGAAAACTAACTATCCCAGGCAAAACCAGCACATAAGGGGTTTGTTTTGTTTTTAAAAAAAACCCTGTCTTAGTGGAGGGATAAGAAAATGAAGAAAAAATACTTGGGTGTCTTCTGAGTCCCTTTTAGAGTTTCTGTCGTAAGGTACTATAACAAGACATACTAAAACAGAAGAGAGTGATAATCTTGCAGTTTCTTATCGCAGTTTAAAAACAGCATTTAAAATTTTATTCTTACATGTCTCAAGCCTTTCTGAATCATGCCATCTGCTTCATGGTAAATGTAAGCATATTTAGTCTGTATTTTTTAGCTGACAGCAACTTAAATTAGAAAGTGGTCTTCTTTTTCTTGCCTCAATCACCATATTGTCTAAATTCCAAGCATGCATTTAGATTTGTGTAGTTTCGGGTAAACAAGCACTAGCAGAAGGCTGCTGAGTAATGTGCCAAGTATTATGCTTTTTGGCTGAAAACTCTGTAGAATGAGCGTACAGACATGGATCACTGGTTCAGACCTTCTTAGAGGTACTTCAGTCATCCTGTCAGAGTATCGTCCCCAGAATTTCTGAGAAAGTAAAGTCTGGGCTAGCTGCCACTCAGAAATATTGAATCTTAGCTTGTTAGCAAGAACTCTCAGCCTTTTTATCTCTTAGAGCACACATTCAGCTGTGTTTTCATCTTTCAATCTCACTGCAAGTGCAGGGTGTTCAAAAAAAAAAAAGTGTATGATACATGAAGAGCAGAGAAACATCAAAGATGTGAATCAATACACTTACCAAACAGAGTTTAGGTGGAACTAATGCCATGTGGGAAGGACAGATTAACAGATGGGAAAACAGCAGTTAATTAAATTTAATTAAAAAAATCTGTTAACAAATGTAAAGATGGGTATGGATGATCTTGCATAAAACCACAGTAAAATGTAATCAAATGACTCTCTTTCAAGAACTCTGAGACACTGAGGCTCAGGGCTGTGTATGTTAGGCACAGAAAAAGAAAAATGTGGGGGTTTGATAGTAAGGCGATATGGATGCAAATTATTATTTAGAGTTGAAAGTTTCTGCCTGATAATTGTCTCCTTAGAGCCACACTCATGAAGGAAATACTGGATTATGTAACTGAGTAGCAACAGAAGATCTCTTAAAGGGAATGAACTTTTAAGTGCAGCTACTGAAAATAAATTTGAAATCATTTTACCTTGGCATGCTGATACTGTGCTTAAGAGTTGCATTGTCTGGGCTTCCTGACAGCTTGTGGGTTACCTTTTTTTAGTGATGTTAGTAAAACAGTACTCGGGACAGGGCCACAACATGCAGAAGTTTCCAATGAGAATTACTTTGACTTTTTGTATGGAGGAGATAAAGAAGATAACTTGACTCTTATGTCTTTTTTTTTTTTTTTTTATGACAGTGTAGTGGCTTGATATTTATAGAATAGCAGCAAATGAGAGGTAAAAAAAATGTGTATATTCTTGACGTGAATGTCCTTAGTGGCATAGAGGCCTGTAAGAGTCAGTTCTGCAGGTGTTGTTCTTAATTGTGCTATACAGGCATATGGAGCAACATTAGGGACTTGTGTATCTGGTTTGTTTGGTGGACTGTTGTGTTACCTAGCTGGTAACTAGTGCCATGCAGCCACTCATTTGCTGCCCCCTCACACAGAGAGAAGGGAGGGCGAATTGAAAGGAAAGTAAAACTCAAGGGTTGATGTAAGAACTACTTAATAATTGAAAGATAGTAAACCAAAAAGAACAGTAATAGTAATCATAATAATAATAGTCATAATGAAAAGGAGGAAGAAGGAGAGAGGGATGAAATCCAAAGGGAAGGGAGAAAAGAAAACAAGTGACGCACAGTGCAAGTGCTCACTACCCATTGACTGATGCCCAGCCAGTCTCCGAGCAATGATCTTCAGCCCCGGCCAACCCATCCCCCTGCCCCAGTTTATATACCAAGCATGATGTCCCGCAGTATGTATATATAGGTGTTTATCTGCCTGTTTTGTGTGTGTATATATATAGGTATGCATTTGTCTCGTTCAGGTCAGCTGTCCTAGCTGTGTCCCCTCCCAAATTCTTGTGCCCCTCCAGCCCTCTCACTGACACCTGAGAAACTGGAAAGTCCTTGACTTAGTGTAACCATTACCCAGCAACAACCAAACCATTAGTGTGTTATTAGCCTTGTTCTTACACCAAATGCAAAACCCAGCACTGCAGCAGCTACTAAGAAGAAAATTAATTCTATCCCAGCTGAAACCAGGACATGGCTGCAATGTGATCCTTTTCCATGTAAGAGTCCTGTGTAAGTGCAGCAGTTTTGCCACATTCTCCATTTAAAAGGCAACTTTGAAAAGACACAAATGGCAGCTATTTTAGGCATTTTCTACACTCCCTCAGTCATTTTACTTCCTGACCCCTTTTTTTAGTATACAAGGTCCTTTTGGGAGAATGATGTGCAAAGCAAATAAAGGTCACGTTCTCATTGTGCCCAGACAGTTTAATTTTGCTTCTGTATTCCAGCATTGTGGTCATACTCAGAGTAAGGATGGTCTGTTGTCCTGGTTTTGACTGGGATCGAGCTAATCTTCTTAAATTAATTTCTTTAGTATCTGGTACAGTGCTGTGTTTTGGGTTTAGTATGAGAGTGTTGGTAACACACAGATAGTTTGAGTTGTTGCTTTCAGTTTTTGTATGTGTTGCCAGTGAGCACAAGAAACTGGGGGGGAGCACAGCCAGGACAGGTGACCTCAACTAGCCAAAGGGGTATTCCATACCATAGAACATCACGCTCAGTGTATGAGCTGGGGGCAGTTGGCCTGGAGTCGTTCATTGCAGCTGGGGGACTGGCTGGCCATTGGTCACAGATGGTGAGCAAGTGTATTGTGCGTTGCCTGTTTAGAGGGGGTTTCCTCTTGGGTTGAATTCCACTCTCTCTCCCCTCTTCATTACAATTATTGTTATTAATATTATTCTTAATGTTATAATCTAGTATTTTTCTTTATTTCAATTATTAATTTGTTCTTATCTCAACCTACAGGTTTTACCTTTATCCGATTCTCCTTCCCATCCACCTTTTTCTGATTCGCCTCCCCATCCCAGTGTGGGGTGGCGAGTGAGCGAGTGGCTGTGTGGTGCTTAGCTACCAGCTGGGGTTAAACTATGATGGGGTGTATGTAAGGACATCAGTATATTAAAACGAAAACCTTTCTGCATAGATTGAATAAAAGGTGGTGATTCTTGTATAAGCACATGTACAAGCTTAGTTGTCATCTCATTCTTGGCTGTTACATATGTAAAACTTATGGTACAGTTTTTCACTGGCATGAGAAATTAGGCACCATGAGTATATTACTCCATTAATTTTGAGTTGTACATTCAGTGACTGAATTTTAAGTCTAGAACCTGTAAGTTTACTTTTTTTTTTGAAAGGCAAGTATTTGATCATGTACCTTGTTTGTAGCTCTGGAGCTGGCTTGGGAAGGGGTAGGATCTAGCTTGAGATAGAAATGTGCATTTTAAAATGATTACTATGTATGATAGTGTAAGGAAGCTATTTCATGTTGTAAAATGAGAAAAGGAAAAATGAAACCTATTTATTAATAGAGTTTCAGATGGGTGCAAAGCTTTAAAGATTAGTGTATTCATCATAATGTCATATTGTACAGAGGCTTTTAATTCCACAAGATTAAGAACTGGGCCATAGAAACCAAGTAAACCTCTTAATATTTTTCTGTCATTCCTACCAGGTTTCCAGAATAAAAATAGGGTTGCAATCCTGGCAGAACTAGACAAGGAGAAGAGAAAGTTACTTATGCAAAACCAGTCTTCCACAAATCACCCTGGAGCCAGGTATTTTATGTTCTTAGACCTGTTCAGACATCACTGATTACATCAAAGGAAAAAAACAAACCAAAAACAAGTGAGCTGTAAACTCATGTAAACACTTACAAGGAGTGTTTTCTGACCATCCTCAATAACCAGTCAGAGAGACCTTGCACTTCAGCAACATATTAGTATCCAAAATTGTTCACAGACCCTGAATTTTGGCTTATGTGATTTCCATTTGAGAAGGGGAGAACCAGATATGCTTACACAACTGCACTAAAGTCTATCTTAAAGAAGGATCAGGGAGCAGGCACTGAGAAAGCATTTAATTGTAAAGCTGAAATGCCCGAAGGAGTGGGAGTAGTAGACCGTTAGGTTCAGGGTAGAACCTAATGTGTTTTGAGAACAGTTACGGCAGCGAGTGGGCGAGTTATCTTTGAAACTCCCTGTGTGCAAGATAAAGCCACCGATGTTACTGCAAAACAACTCTATCTTTCTGTAAAAGGTGCTGTGTTGTAAGATGATTCTACACTCTAAGATGTAATAATCTAATCTGAATGTAAAAGTTGCTACTGGGATTTCTCCCATTTAAGACAAAAAGGTTAGATTTTTGTTGTAAATCAGTAACTAGAAAATTACATGCTGGTTTACATGGAGAAATTGAGATAGTTGAACTTTTGGGTTAGCATGAAGTGAGTGCAGTGCTGTGTTCTAGACACAGTGTTTTACATGCAGTGTCTCTAAAAGAGTCAAATACTCTGAATACAGTGTGAGTGCTGCCTGTGTGTTTTTTCAAAGAGATTCTAGGTCAGTTAATTCCTTCATACTGTCAAAAAGCATGTAGAATATTTGAAATTACCTGAGTTAGATCTCTGAGTGAGTCTGTATACAGTTATTATTCAAGCAAAGTTATTGGTTAGAGAAGAACAGAAATATCAGGGGGTTATGTACAACCCCTGACTCCTAGCAACAGTGTATCCGTACTTCATTGCAAGTGTGTGGCAGAGTTTCAGGGAGTGCTTGTTTGATTTCCTTTTTAAGGAAAAATAATGCTATATGCTAGTGAGCAGTATTAGAATTTACTAATTTTGAAGGTGGGGTTGGAGGAGGGCTACAAAGCAGCAGTCAGATTCTCTGCTTTGGCATGGTGGGCTGATGTAGGATTTTTGAGAAGCTGACAGTTCTCTGGCAGGGATGCTGTGCCAAAGGTTTTGGACCACAGAATTACCAGAAATGAGACCATAGAAATTCTACAAACTTGACAGAAAAGAGCTTGATGTACCTAAAGCACAATAGTGGCATGGCCAGTGTAAGGATGAATGATTAATTGATTTCTGGCATTGGCATATGGGGATCCTCTATCCAAAACCAGAAGACCTCTCTTGAAAAGTGTCAGCTTATGATGAGGCCTTCTCTAAAGAAATCATATTGAAAAGTTACAGAGTACAGAATTAAATGCAAAATAAATATCTTCAAACTGGATACTATGTTTTAAAACAGAGTAATATGTTTCTCCAGCAGTGAAGCTTATCTTAATATTTGTCATAACATCTGTTCAGAGGATTTTTTACTTAGCTTTCATTATGCATTTAGGCATAGATTTGGCTAAAGGTCTTTTCATGAGCATGGTTGCTTTTGAAAAACTGATTTACTGATTTACCGGTTGTTGACATTGAAGCTGCTGGGAAAGGACAGTTGATGAGTTTGCTTGAATCCATTGTTGTCCTTCATACTTTTATCTCTGAGCAAGGAGGGCTGGGCTTTCAGCACCAGTCTGCAGAGCCAATTTCAAAGGTAGTTGTAAATTGCCTTGTTAGACAGCCATAATGGCAGTCCTCACTGATTGCTGTCTGGAGGATGGCTAATCATGCTACATGTATAGAGTTGGGGAAAAAAAAAAGGTCTGCTTTTTATTTCTTTTTTTGGTTAGCAAGGTGGACAAGTCTTAAGATACAAAAGCCAAGAAAACCTATTTAGGAATTTTAATTTGAAACCTAATATATGCTGCATTGAGATAGGTAACAAAAATCAGGTTTAGGTACTGTAAGCTTAATCATCTGAGGACCATTGTTACAGTTACATCGGAGCTCCTTTACCATAAACAGTGATCTGCTGCCCACCCACCAAAAAACTGGTCTTCAGTGGAAGCACTAAGAGATATCTTCAGTATATCACAGTTGTTTAGAACAGTCACTGAGTTGACTGAGTAATGGTGAAAACACAAAGCAGTTTTTAAAAAAATTGGTGACATTGTGTTAACATTGCACCCCAGCGGGCTGCACTGGCTTCAGTGGGACACCACCCATGAGCGAATCCACATCAGGCTCTGGGGGTGTGAGTCTTCTGGGTTTAGTTTGGCATCAGTTGTTTGTGCTAGGTCAAATGATACAGCTATGGTCACTCCATTTTCCTCTTCTCTCTCACGTTAACAAATAGTAATTCCAAACAATAGTTAACAATTGTCAAGCCATGAATCAAATAAATTATGGGCTCTGCAAATTATGGAATCTATGGCTAGAATGGCAAGGAGACCTTTTATTCTGTGGTATGTATCATACTATCTTGTTCTTTTTTGCAGCATTGCACTTGCAAGATCACCGCTGAACAAGGATTTCCGTGATCATGCTGAGCAACAGCACATTGCAGCACAGCAGAAGGCTGCACTACAGGTTAGACGATGCTGTCAGGTAGAGTTTAGCTGGGCTTTCAGTCCAGAGACCAGTCCTGCACCCAGACAGAATGAAAAGCCACATTTAGAGATTAGGTTTCATACATTTCTGTATTTGTAACAAATAAAGTTTCTTCTTCTGTTAATGAAAGCTTAAATACATCAACTCATTATCCCTCAATACGCTTGTAAGAATCTAGCCTACACCATCATCAGGGCTGTTCCGTACATCTCAGTCAAGAGTCAGTTTCATCACACTTCTCAATGTCTCATGAACAGTAGGGAGAACTAGCCACACCGCTTTCCTTGGTTGAATCTGAGTAGACCCAAGTAAGTACCGTGCAGTTACAAGTGACAGGGTGAAAGATTTGGAAAACTTATATGTATATTTACGGGCTTACATTTGCTGCTATTTTGCTCATGTCAGGTGAGGCCGAGTTTGATGCTGAAATTGGAAGTTGAGCAGGACAGCCGGTACAATGGCCATATGTCTTTCTGGCACTCTATAGACAGTGTGACTTGGCAGAGGGCACAGGAATGGGAACAATGTTGAGATGCAAACTAGCAGCCCTGTCCGCATATCTTATGCCTTGTTCTGTTTCCATTACCCAGTAAAGGCCTGGATTGTTTTGCCTGAAGTGAATGGGAGTGGAAGTGAGCTCTGGGTTGTGTCCTGTGTTGATCACAGAATGTTGTACGCTGGAAGGATCCTCTGGAGGTTTCTGGCTCAGTGCCCTGCTCAAAGTATAACTCACAGCAGTGCTATATCACATTGGTCAGAGTGTGATCAAATCAAGTTTGGAAGTTTCCTTGGCTCTGAGTCTAGCAGGCTTCTTTATATATTATCACTGGATATCTGAAAACAGCATAAGATCTCCTGTCGGCTTTCTCTTTGTACAAGAAGTCTTCTCACCATCCCCTTGGATGCTGAGAGCTCCAGCCCAGCCGCAGCTGTCTCGTTGGGTCACTGCTGAACTCCCTCCAGCTTGTATCTGAAACTGACCACAGTATCCCAAATACAGCTTTTGGCCTGTTTGCTGTGCTGTTGCATCTCGCTGTACTGGTAGCCTTTATCACTGCAAGGGCACACTGCTGGCTTAGGTTAAATTTGATATCCACTAGGCTTTTTCCTTAGTGGTGGAAGGAAGGAATATACAGGCCATCCAGCTTAGTGGAATCCAGTCTCTGAATTGGGAAGGATTACATAGGATTTTACAAAGGTTATCCAGAGCTGTAAGCAGCAGCTGCCCTCCTCAGGTGAACAAGCATATACATATCACATGAGCAGAATGCTGGTGTCCCATGTTGTACAGGAGTGTGTCTGGTCATGTGTCATTTGTACACGTAGCCTCACGTTGTGTGACACTACTGATGCACACTTCTGGCAGTGATACGCAGCAGCTGTCACAAATCAAGACCTGTAATTTGGTTATAGAGGGGAGTAGAAACGTGGGGTGTAGGCAGAGGAGAGTGATCAGGGGTTCATTTACCACTCTCCTCATCTCCATGGGATTTGCTGAAAAATGAGCAGCAGGGAATGGCCAAGTTAATTCCTTTGATGGGTCCTCTTCAGATGTGGCTGATCTAAAAATACTGGTTTTGAATTTGACAATCAGTTGAGGAGCAGGCTGGGAGAAATAAATAATTAATCCACAGAACCTGTAAAGACTTGAATTATATCAGTGCTGCAGGGAGTTATGTTTTAACAAATGTTTTTCTCTTTCCAGCACGCACATGCACATTCGTCAGGATACTTCATAACTCAAGACTCTGCATTTGGAAATCTTATTCTTCCTGTCTTACCTCGACTTGAGGCAGAATGAGGAATGTTCTTTCTCAGAACTACAAGGTTTGATTTATCCATAGCAGAAACCTGCCTGACCTTTTAATGTCTTTACTTACCTTAAAACCTGTTTTTTTTCTGGATTTTTGCAGTTGCCTTTCAGGAGCATGAACTCTAATGTTGAAAAAGCAATGTTGTTGAACAGCAATTTTTATCTTATGCTTTGGTTCCTCTGTCAAAGTCAGATGTAAGACTTCCTTGCTGCGTGAAGTGCATAGTTGCTTGCTCTTCCCTATTTCTGTGCTTCCTTTAAATGAATGTCCAAACCAGAGTCATCAAGAGATGCACACTCTGTCAGCATTTGTGTTTTTTTATTGTGTACAGGTACTGCATTTGAGTTTAATGAAATACAAAAGTTACTTTTGTCCATCAAAACAGACATGAATTTATCGAATGCAACAGTCAGTTGTTTGGGTGTGGTTTTGGTTTTTTGTTTCATTTTTCCTCTGTATGCAGGAACACTGCTAGTGTCCTGTCTGCTGGTGTAGTATCATCTCATCTAAAGTCGTTAGATATAGTGTGCCTGCTCTTGCTCTGTTTCATGAAATAAAAAAATGAAGTGGGGAAAAAGAGAGTATGTTGGTGATTTTCAGGAAATATTATGTTTATGCATGAATACTTAATGAATATGTATGAATAAGTTCTGTATATGGTGTATGGTTTTGAAGCTTGGTGTGCATTGATCGTGAGAGGACTGTCACGCAGCTGGCCATCAATAAAGAAGTGTCTGCTTATCTGCATCACATTGGTGTCGATAAGTTCTTCATTCCGAGATTTTGGTAACATTGTCTGCACAGACAATTCATGTAAAAGGTCCTCTTTTTCTAGTTATGCCTTTTTCAATACTTGGTGTGTTTCATTTTGGTTTTGCCTTTTTTCTTGCTGGTTTTATCTCTGGTAACCAATTCCAGCTCCATGCTGAAAGAAAATTTAAGGTAAATTACTTTGGAATTGTGATCATACTACCAGAACAAAGTAACTTAGAGTGAAAAATAGTCCTTACGTAGACTTTCACATATCTGCACACCTTGAAACATACAATTGTTCTCGTACATTGGTTGCTTTACCCATGGAGGCAAGTTTTAGAAAACAAAAAGAACAAGAGAAGTTAAATGAGAATCAGAAGTCAGAAAGCATCTATTAAATTGGGGGCAATTGAAGCATCTCCATCCTTTGCAGAAACTTAGCTGTCCCATGAAGTTTCAGGGTTGTAGTCTACAGATTTGCTTAGTGACGCTTTGAGCATCCTGTTTCCATCTGCAGGGGATTGCCTGAACCCCATAACACTACTGAACTGTAAGCACTGTTAACAATCTCATCCTTCATGAATACAGCGGGAAGGCCAAGAGATCAGTGCATGTATAAATAAAATGCTACTGCTTTTACATAGCTCAGTACAGACCTTTGCAGAAGCTGTAGCACAGTGAAATGGTTTCGAGAAGAAGAATCTTGTGGAGGAGGCTCAATAGAGCTTAAAGATGTGAATTGTAATATAAGCTGTTTGTATCATGTGCTTTTTTGAGGGTTCTGATGTGGTGAGTCATGGGAACGATGATGGTTTTTGTGGGCAGTGGAGAAAGGAGTACTGTCATTGCTTTTTTCAGTGGTTGACTCTGTAGCTTTTTATTCCCAAGAGTAACTTTACCACGAAGCTGTCCTGACTACTCATTATTCTGCAGCATGAGCTGAGTATCTTAGATGCTTTGATGAAAAAGATCACCAAATCTCTGTGTGTAGAAGAGGCAGCTATGAATCAGTCTAAGCTTGGAAACATACAAAAGCAAAGAAGGTAATGCAGATCTAGTGGGAATTTTGAATTGTAGATTTCAGTTCAATTTTATAAAGTAGGCTGAGCGTTTTAACATTAAGTGAGCTTTTTTTTTTTTTTTTTTCCCCTTGAGAAAAATGGCAAAAGAATGTCTGCTTTCTGTAGAAGTAGACCCTCTGTTCTAACAAATAGAACTGTACAGTCTCTCGGTGTTGCTGCACAGACTGCATACAATCCAGGCAATGAAAGAGTAAAGATCCTTCTCCTTTGGAAAGCTATCGTTGCTCCACTGAATGAGTTGAACTTGCTGGCTGTGTTTTCATCTCGGGTATTGGAAGATCTGCTTTTGGAAAGCTGGGGCCTGGGCTCAAAGATGGAGGTACTCAAAAGAAGGGTAAAAACTGAACCAGTTCTAGTATTTTTAAGGTGTAGTGCCTCAGATTATTCTGTATAATCATCAGGGACTTGGTGATACATATAGATATAATAAACCATCAAAGATACAAATGTTGTATATGGAAACTTCTACCTTAGAAACCACAGACTCTAGCAATTAGTGTCAGATGCATCACTTTGCCTTGCCACCCTTACTTTTTCTATTCCATGTTAATCAGTATTAAAACCATTAATCTATCACCATACAGTAATTTCAGCAAAATATTTTCTCCTATTGAAATTGCATGTTCAAATTCAAATCATTATTAGTTAAGAGTATACCCGAACCAGAAAGTGTCTGGGATATCTTGCTTCTGGCAGTAACCATTAACTTGATCACATAAAAGCAGAGAGTTTGTTAATGTAGTGCTGACCTGGGTACCTAAAAGTGTCTTAACGCACATAATCACTCAAGAGTTATTGAATTTGCTACAGTAGTAATTGGCCTTTCTACTCAACACGGTTGGTTGGTGTGAAGTCCATATCAGAGCTGGGTGGTAGGGGGAGAGCAGGTCGCAGTACTGGGTAGGTCTTAGATGAAACAAGTCCCATAGATGGGAGGTGTGCTCAGACTTTCAAAGTGATGGCAGTCATAACCTGTCAAGAGTAGACGAGGTAGGGAAGCCAAATACCTTGAACTGAGGCACTGAAGGAAGTGAACCACAGATTCTTTCTTAGCACTGTAGTTTCTTTCTTCCCCTAGACAAGTTTTCTCTCCACACCCTTATTTCCCAAAGCCACTCACCACCTCCCCACCATTACAGGCCTGTAAAATGCTGGTTTAAACCAAGAAGCCTGACCTGTAGAACCACTCATGGTTTCCTACCACTGCAGGGGTTTAGTCTCTATTTTTCTGAGTATTTCCACTCTGCTGATCTCTTCGAAGCGCTGGTATGAAAATAATCAATAGTACCTGACATTATATTTGTACTTCATGTCAGCACACAGAATACACCATGAAACTCATTGTTGGAAATAAATTACACCCCTTGATTTACTTGTCAGGAATTTCCTAGTTGCCTTGATATGTTCAATCAGTTTAAATAGCTAAATGCTACTTCTGCCTTCGTGTGCAGTCATCACAGGCCAAGCCAGCTGTGATTTGCATGTCCTGTAAACACAGCTAGGTACCACTGTTCGTGCTGAGGAGTCCAGTCTGAAGTAGACACTTTGGATAGCTGTAGTCTTTTATTAGACCTGTGTCACAAGGACTGGAGGTCATTCGTTGTCTTGCTGCACAGCAGAGAGGTCAGTGCTCTGACCCTAACCTTGTAGAAATGCATGAAGAGACCAGGTTTTTCCCATCCTTTTTATAAAAAAAGAGGAAGGTATTGATTATCAACCAGGCAACAAGGAACATGAGCTTGAATTGGTGGAAGGAAATGCAGACGACTATGTCTTAGAGTGCACAACTTTTTGTGGCTTGATCTACTGCATTTACAATCGTTCAAGGACAGAGCACAAGGGCTTAAGGAGGGTGATGAGCCTAGAATAGCATGTCATGCAGTCACAGACATGTGAGCAGTCAGTGACTTCTCTCAATACATCTCTTAAGCATGACAATAGTTCAAACAGGGTTTGGTGTATTCACCAGGAAGAAGCATTGCTACAAATAGCTGTCATATGCAGGTGATGTTCTTTCACCTTGTGTCTGCATAAACATATATTCAAAATCAGGAGAATGCTTGAGAAAGCAGCTGGATGATTCCTGTTGGTCAAAATTACGACACTGATGATTCCTTCTGTCAAACCAGCTCAAACAGCAAGTTTTCTTGAAGGACAGGATCAGTGCACTGTGCTATGGACTTCTGCTGAAAACAAACCTGTTCCCATGTCCTAGAGAACAGGTGGTAAAAAACAAAAGGATGCATGAATCCTAAGGGAAAAGCTAGGAAGAGGCAGGTCTCTGCTGGGTGGTCTGTGTGCACAGATGCCTGTGAAAGAGGAGGTAGAGAGAGAGGGAAGGATTGCCAGCATGAAACTGGAAGAGGGTTCCCATCCAGAGCTTTATGTGCCTGGTTTATGTTTTGCTAACATACAGAAAATTCTGTAGCATCTGCTAGTAATGCTCTTATGTCTGGAAAGTCTGGTAACTGGTGTGTTCTGAAGCACTTTTTGGAGGCTCAAGGGAATCCTTCTCAGGCTAAAATACACTATGGACCTTTCTGTAGTGAACAGTAACTCTGAAGACTAGTTGGCAAAGTGGATTTTCACATGCTGTTGGGTTAAATACTTGCCTTGGTTGAGTTCCTACATTTGTTGGGAACAGAGCTTGCCCAAAGCTTTTTACAACAAGGACACCACCTTCTCCTTGTTTCCTGTTTCTTGCTCTTGATAGAAGGAATCAAGTGACTACCTCACTGGAAAAACTATTTTTATGTAATATGTAATATTTAACAAACCTTCCCTGAATACAGGGTTTTGATAGAGGAAGAAAACAGGTTAAATGCACTACGTGGAGAAAACTTGATTAGTGCGTTTGGACATGATGGAAAACGATACTTAACCACTGGTGAGGAAACTGCTCTTCTCCTTACTTACTACACTCTGCCAGGTTCATTCAGGCATTGAATTATGAAACCTGGAGGCACAGGTGTCAACCTCCTCTCATTAAGGCGTCTCATCTGGATACTTCAGTATCAGTGGACTCTACTTCTGGCATGCAGGTTTTGTAGATTGTGTCTGTGTCTGGAACTGGTTAAAAATCTACCTTATTTTTGTCCCAATAATCGTTCTGATTCATTTACAAGTGCAAATAACAAGCTTGTACACTGCCTTCACTATGCACATGTTGCACTGTACATTGATTGGCGTATGTGTATTACTGATTGATAGAGTATGAGTTTCAGTAAGGAAAGATGTCTCATTGTTAAAAAAAATATATGTAGATTTACAGACATCTTTACATCTTAAGAGGCTCTTTTGGTGCACTACCTGAATCTTCATGAGCCAAACTAAGTTACTGTTACGTTTAGTTTTGCAGATGGAGAGAAATGCAGAGGCGTTGCGATGCTGGCGGATAGACAGAAAGCCTGTGGAGTTGTCAGGATTAGCTGCTGATTAGTGAGCTTGTGATTAGTCAGCCTCTTGATTAGAAGCATCACCTGAAGATTTACCACTCTGCATCCCACACCGTCCGCTGGCTCATCTCCCCCTCCTAGAAGATGCTGAGATCTTTGGTTTCTGCTTTGTCTTTGCTTTCATGGATAGCTAGTGCTTGGTTTTGTTTTGTTGTTTTTTTTTTTTTTTCCAGATGGTGAAGACAACAAAAAAGGGCAGAATTTGGGCCTTTTATGTTTGAAATTTTAGATGGGGAGGGTGGTGATAAAAAAGACAGCAGTATTATACTCAGTGTTTGGAAGCAAGGGCAGTGTACTTTCCTGCTCACAACAGTGACCAGATAAACTTGCCTGTTATGCTGGGGTTTAGCCATCGTTTCATGCCCTTTGTAGAAGTACATTAGAGCATCTGTTTGCCTGGATGACTGTAGACCTTCTCCATCTGTCAGTGGAGGGCCAGTTGTAGAAGTGTGAATGGCCAGATGTGGGCCCAAGCCAAAGCTGCATCTCCATGTTTCTCTGCCAGCAAGAGCTGTGCACAGCTGGCTGACAGCCAGGGCCAGGGGGGCTGCATGTTTGCAGCCATGGATCATTACAGCCTGTCAAGAAGAGCCACACCAAGTCATACGTTTTCAAACTCTGCCCTAGCAAATATCTTGTTAGTCCAAGGAAAGCAGAATGGCCATGCATTGACCTGTGTACAACTGGCTGATGTGCATGCTGGAGTGCCAGCCACCCTGGTGGTCCCTCTAAGAACCATGTGGTTTCCATCCCATTTAAATGAAGGTGTATTGTGCTCACTAGGCTTGAAGCTACTCCATTCTGAATATAGCCTGCTTCCCTGGACTCTGAGGTTTTCAAAGGCTAAGTTGCACTCTGAGCTGAGCTTGGATATATGTGCCAGACTCAAACACACATGCAGAGAGTGTTTGTGGAACACTTTCACATTTAATATCCTGAACTAGTCAGTTTGCTGTTGTCAGCAAACAGGCCAGATTATAGTGTTGTTTTGGGTAGACCGTCTTTTGCTGATAATGTTTGTTCGTCACCTGGCATGGTGGAGTCCTGACAAGACCGTATGCTAAGTGCAGAAAGTCATTTATAGTGGCAAATACTGCTGGTTCAACCTCTGTTCCTGGTCTTCCTTTCAGTTGAGCATTCCTAGGGCAATTGCAAAAAAAATTATTCCCATTTATAGTAATATCCCCCATGCTACTTTGTATCTTATTCCAATAATAAAACCAGAGACACCATTTCAGAGAGAACCCCTAGTATGATGTCCTGACCCCCACATGGGGCTTCTAGCAGTAATGCTGCAACGCATCAGAAGAGAGCATGATGCCAGCAGCACTCAGCGGAGCTTTCTGATGATGCAGTCTTTTCACATATGTTAAGGCTAACAGGTGATATTTAGCCATCTAAGAGTAAGAGGTCTCAAATCTGATAAATTATTACTTATCCAAAACCCCAGCTCAGTGATATTCCTAAGGTCTTAATCAGCAAACTGATGCCTCAGCACATGGCTGAAGACCTCTCCATACAGCAACTGAGCCCTAAAGCAGATAGGAAACATGGCGGTTCTTGTTCTGCGATGATTACTTTTCAGCCTTTCCATGCAAATGTGGTCTGTGATTGTAGCTGACCTGTGTATTATACCCTTTTAGTCCTTTGTAAGTCTTAATCAGCATTTTCTTAAGACTTTCTAGGGTAACATCTGTCAGTGCTACCATTTCTTCCTCTGCCACACATTCATCTCTCAGTTATGCTGTGTTGCTCTTCCAACTCCACTTCTTCCTTCTCATCAGCCTCCCTTCCCTGCGATACCCCTCAGCTACCCTGTTATACCATAGCAAATGTGCTTTAACGAAGCTGTATTGTAGTACTAAACATGATGCAATTATATTTTTTGACAGGTGAAAGCAAGACTGGAATCGGAAAATTACTTTTGGGAAACCTAGGAGTGCATTCAGTTGCAGAAAGATTCATGACATTTGGGTAGCTCAGCATCATCCTATTCAGATGAGGATGTACTCAGATTCAGATGAGGAATTGTCTTTTGCAGCACTTAGACAATTCTGTTGCTATTGGAGAGTGCAATTTGATTGCCTAGAGCTTGGCAAGCCAAGTCAAAAAAAATGCTGGCGGATTCCAGCTTGACCCCAAGCCTGATGACATGGGTGAGGGATGTTGTCTGATTGTGGTGAACTTTAGATTAGTAAGCACCAACACCACCTGATAAAGCCACCTCAATCCAGAGCTCTCTGAGGGACAGGTTAAGGCAACGGGATGTCAGCCTTCCCCGCCCTTACCCACAGAGAACATGTGCAGCCTTTGTGTGGGCAGTTTGCCTCATCTCCAGGCTCTGACCCCATGGAAGGCAATTGCCACAGCGCTTACAGAAACTTTACTTTTGCCACTGGATTGTAAGGGTCAGAAAAAGGGAGCAAAGCAGGTGAGTGGTGATTGGATGAAGGTTGTTCTTGGGGGCTTGCAAGGTGAGATGCCAATACTGTTTTCCAACATAGGTTTGCATTGTGCATGTGGGAGCACCTCCATCCTTCTAGTCCTGAAGAGGTTTCAGTCACTGTTTGTTCCCCAGAGACAGCCTCAAATTCCAGCTCTGCCAGGAAGGGCAAATGTCACTTTAAAGGCAAAACAGTGATTAGAGCCAAGTGAGGAGTACTCCCTTTCCAGGGAAACTCTTGGGACTTCAAAATATTGTTATTCCGTGATGGTCCTTCTCAGACCATTTGAGAAGGCAACAAGAAACCCCAGAAGTAGAAGTTCACCACCCAGGAACAGTCCATGTGCCACTCTGTCCAAGCCTGGAGTCTGAACCTGACCTCCATACCACAGGAGAGTACCCAGATTCATGCTTACAGAGGCAGTGTGCCTTCAGACTCTGATGGAGCTTCTTCCCTTTGGATAAATGGTGAAATAATCACTGGAACAAAGACCTGACCCAGGGTTTTCCAGTGGCCAGATGAGAGCCTGACTGACAAGACAACAAAGCCAGTTTTGCTCCAAGCCAGTGAATATTCATTGTCTGTCTAAACAGAATGTGTTCCAAAGGGGGAGGTTAGGAAAGGTGGGTCAGGAAAATGCCTGTCCTGTGCTAGTGAGTATTTTTATGCGTGGTCAGGACAAGCATAATGCCAAACTGAAGTGAGATGAGGAGGCTGCATCTCCTCTCTGTAGTTAACACCCAGAATGGAACTGACACAGGGCTTTTCCCTCACTCACAGGACCCAAACCTCCATCAGATGACAATCCACTATCTCCCAGTTCTACAAGGAGTGTTCAGTATGCATTGTGATTCTGTGTAGATATGTCATTATAGATCTCTTTCTTGCTTTTGAAACTTACAGCAATAAAAGCCAATGGCTGGCTTCCTTCCCTCTCCCTGACTCTTACCTGTTTTTCTTTCCTGTAAGCTATTTCCTACAATATTGGTTTCAAGTGGCAGAAGGAAATATACCTATGGGATTTCCTACCACATACAGTATAGTGTAAATTATACAGGCTTCTGTCTGACAGCCAAATTGATTTCAGAAATATCCCCATAAATAATATTTACCGAGAGTTATAAAATGCACCTTGCAGTCCCCCATAAATATGACAGCTTTTCAAAACAGAGACCATTTTCACGAGGAACAAAGCAAAACACTGAATCACTGCTGGGGTTCTTACCAGTCTGACATGTAAAGCATTGTTTACCAGCAAATTTTAGCTTTCCTCCATTTCATAATGTTGGTATTTCACATAACAGGTAGGAATTGTGTCTTCAGTTCTTTTGTGTTCAGTGTCTGGATTTGGAAGTGAAAAGAATTCAAAATTTAGATGAGGGAGGAATCATCCTTTGGTGACTCAGGGGTTCCAGCTGCAGGTAGGTCAGTTGAAAGATTTCAGTCTCATTAGTACTCAGATGACAATCAACAATTATGCCACGGTGCTCTGCTTTGTGCTGATGGGGCAGGGAAAAGGTGGGAACCTGATCTCGCAGTACAGTACTCCTTGCAATGAGAGTGTTTGTTTCAAGTGCAAAGCACATCTTTGACATGGTTCTGTCCCCAGATTCATGGAAGAACATCATCAAACAGTAGCTGCTGTTTTCCTTGCTGAACAGAAACATAAACACAGAAAGGGGAAGTGCATTGTCATCTAGTTATGTGTTGGCAGAGTATAGGTGGGAACCCAAACCTCCATATACCAGTGGCCCATCAACTGTCTTCTCTTCAGTAAGTGCTGAGGATGCCCAGTGGCTGATAGGATTGTACCCATTCTTTGGGCCTAGCAGATCTCAGTGATAAGGTACCTCAAAAATAACTACACACAGAGTATCCTCATCACTGCATGTCCATGTCCCCACCCCATCCCCCGCTCTTGCATTATAGAAAGGTGCATGTTTTTACATTTGATAGGTTTTTCTGATGTCTGTGGCAGGACGAGCTTTCAGTCATGCTTTCTAGATTAATTGTGAAGCAGAACACATATGATGCTGTATCAATGTTTACTTTTACATCACTGCAGTAGTGATGTATTCACTTAACAGACATAACTGTTGTTTATTGCACACCTTTAAGCTTCTCTCCCCACTGTTCTGCCATCACAAACTGCCCTGGACAACATTAGAACAGCAGGGTAACCCCCCTCAAAGAGCTTGTATTTGTTCTTATTTATTTATTATGTTCCCCAATTATTTTTTTAATAACCCTTTCTGAAGATCAATCATCTTCACTTAAAACCAACTTACATAAAAAGGTAGAAAGAGGAATTTCACTGGAAGAGGGCTGAGAGTGTTTCTGTAGGGGACACAACTCTAGAAGAGCAAGAGTGCAAAAGCCTCCAAAGATGGCATTTTCAAATCCCAAGAAACTGTTCTGAAGTGGTTTTGGCTCTGAGTAATGATAGTTTTGGATACTTCGTACCTGACTTGACCATACCGGCTTCTTTACCCTCACTTGCCCAAGAGTGGTCCTCAACCATTCCTTAAGACACAGTCAAGTCATTGGAAGCCTAGGTGTCAAGGCAGGAGGCATTTTACCTACTTACAGCATTTATCCCTGCTACCCTTCTGGTCTTCAACGTTCTGTTGGAAAATCCCGAAGCTGAACAGCAGTTACAAGCAGGAACAGCACTGTGTGCCCTGTCTCCTGGAGGTATAATCTCACACTGCTGCTTCATGCAGCACCGGGGAATTAAATCCCCAGTGTGAGTTGCAGGGCATGTTTCTATTCAAAGCATTGGGACCTATCCCAGGGAAAGAAAGAGTCCTGTCATGATGTATCGTAGTTCCTTCAGACCTGCCGACAGCTCTGAATCACGCCAAAACCAGGCCAAAAAGCCCCACTTCTGAGTGCTGGCACCTGGCATGAAGGCATGTGCACACAGTGCAGCTGAAATTCAAAATGGCTTAAGGCAAAATTTTACATTTTTCTCTCCAAAGTGCAGGGCTTTCCTTGCTCCTTAGCCTGTACCTGTATGATCTAAATGGGCTTGCTCTGAGACCTTTACAAACTTAGACCTGTACAGGTCATCTCGCTGTTGCTCAGGCTTTGCCATGGAGCACCAGCACTGTGTATGGTGTGGGATATTCTTTGCTGTCACTAGTTGTCGCAGTCTAGAGCGGGGGAGGGAAGGAGTAGTGCATTCGCATTTGTTCACTGGGTTATCACCTGCAGCCCTAGCTCTGTGGTTTTGGCTTAATCTTTAGCAGTCAACAAGCATACGTAAGTCCCAGTCCTGCCAGAGTGCCAAGGTGCTGAACCCTCTGTTCCCCTGCAGGTACCACAAGGCACACATATCACAGGAGGTGGTTAAGACCAGGCCTCTGCTGCTATGGTTTTGGGGACCATGTCTGTGATGTCAAAGCTCACCATATGGACCACAGGCTTCTTGCATACAGCTTTGGGAGCTGGATGGAGCACGTTCAGATCTGCGAGTGTCCCAGTCAGTGAGTGATCATGAAATACCACATTGTTCCAGTGCTCAGAAAGGCTCAGAAAAAAGCCCAGCAGCTAAAGCCCTCGTCAGGGCTGAAACAGGCTGTAGGTGAAGACACTGCCTTCTAGAGCATACATCGAATGGGAGACCTCTCAGAAATTGACTCCAGCTATTCGAACAGTCCCGTAGGACCAGCACTACAAAAAGGAAGTCTTTACTTCTTGCTGTAATTTAGCTTAAAGGCTGCAAGGTGGCCATTCTTCATGTGTTGCAGAGAATTGCAAAGGGCACAAGAAAGCAGTGGTGAAACTATATAATTTGTGCAATAGGATTTTTATAGAAGTCTAAGGTAGGCAAGGGACATTTCAGGATTTTATTAAAGCAACTTAACGTCAAAAGTACAAACAATATCAAGTGCAAAGGCCAATGCTATTGGTATGGGAAAAGTGAATCTCCTCCAGAAACATGTAAAAAAATACATGATTGTCCTGTCATTTGGCTTTCCTCACAACTGCTGTATCTCTAGACATAAATAACTAAAGAAATGACACCTAGTAGCCAAGTAAGTTTTCATATGGTGTGATACAGTGAACACATTCATGTCTCAGACTGGCCACCATTTGGTATTGCTGCAGTCTGCAGTAACAACTATCTTTACAGAGGTCACCATTAGATCCCAGCAACCTCTGTAACAGGCTGGTGTCAAACAGAAAACAGTCAAGTGATGGGTGAGAAAGGCTACAATGCTTTGACATGGACTTTATGTTACTAGATGTCAGGGTAGTAGTGTATGTTTCATCTGAAAATAAGAATGCTGGCCCTGTTGGGGAGAGATGCGCTGTCACCATGGCTTGCACAGATATGAAGGAGGAGGTATGGCCAAAGTCAATCAAGAAGCACCAGCGTCCTATCAGGCCATAAAAATGACACTGCCTCAGTAAGGAAGATACCAGTCACAAGGCCAGGATGGGAGGCAGATCACTCTACCCAGAGAGACTCCCACCAGGGAGAACCAGACAGCAGTGTCCCTGTGTGGCAGAGGTGGGAAATGAAGGACTTGATAGCTTTACTCAAAGGGTAAAAGAGTGCAAAGGAGCCCCAGCCCGTGGTAGCCGCAGGGCAAGGGAATGTACTTGCAGGAGCAGAACTGCTCCCTGGAGGGGTTCTGCAGCCTCAGCACAGGGCTGGCCCTTGCTAAGGTGCTCAGGAGCCCTGTGAGTGCTTCCAGCACCGGGCAGTTGCTGAACTGCAGAGGGTGACTCTTCCTTGGGGCCAGGGCTGGTGGGAAACACCAGGGAGCAAAAACATCTGGCTCTTAGACATGGTGCAGGAGGGCTCCTTGCACAAGTTTCAGTGCCACTGTCAGAAGGACTTGGGTCTGGAGAGTGAAGATTTGAGTTGCATCTTGGACTCCTTCTTTCTAGTAGATCCTTGCTTCTGACAAGCAAGAGTTTGTTTCTGAAATGGATGGCAGCTTCAGCACACAGGTTTGTCATCTCTTGTTGGTCCCCTATTTTCTTTTAATCTGCTTAGATATGACTTGGAGCTGGTCAGTAGCTGTTCATGTGCTACATGCCTGTTTGTAAGTTTAAAGGAAGGGGTGGCATGCTCCTCCAAGCTCAGCTTGGGTATGTGTCAAAATGATGCCAGACACACAGATTGTCCCTGTGGGGACACTGTCCCACACACTCTGCTGTGTTGGAATGAACAGCAAATGAACCCTCTGCTCAGGTGAATAGCGATCCAGCCCCTCAGACCTACTATCCCAGGCATCACAGCTTTGTTTTAAAGTATCTGTAAATGTTTAAAACAGAAGCATGCTTTACAGCATAGAGCACAAGCAAGTCCCACCCAGAAAACGCCACTGCTTTGAAAAGCAGGCATGAGCTGCCCCCTCTGTACACATTTAAAACAGGCAACACATAATACCAGCAGCACCATTCAAATGTCATGGTGTTCCTGCCGGTCTGTTAGCATCTTCCTCAACCCTTGTCCGCAGAAATATTCTCCCCAGCCTTTTCCTAAGTTTTAACTGGTGATTTGCTCTGCAGGACTCAGAATGGTGGGGTTTTTTTAATAGGGAATGCCCTTCACCATCATCCATGGAACAAAAGAAAATCACGACAAATCACATTTTTCCTTTGTAAGCAATGACCGCAGTGCACACCTGAAACCCTGCTGAGGCAGAAGTTCCTGTTTCCATCACATGAGCTTGTCTCGAAATCCTGAACATCCTCTACCTCCTCCAGTAAAGGCTACCATGGCTTCCCAGTATCAGACGCTTAAGAAAAACCGCCCTAACAGTGGGAAATATTATCCACAGCCTGTGAGCGTTGTAGATAGCAGCTTTTCCTAGCAGATATTTTCCCTGCTAAAGTTGATGCTACTCTGTGTTTCAATATCCAGCAAATTACTTTCTTAAAATTAAAAGTGCTGTACAAAACCATATAAAAGGCAAAAAGCAATACTATATTTTACAACATAGAGACTGCACAAATCAAACTAATATTTTAAACAAAGATAAATCAAGCAATTTGAGGGAGAGAGAAGCTGTCTTTCAAAAAAGTACAACTAAACATCACTATTTTGTCTGCAATCATGTACCTATTAGACTGAAGCTGTGATTTCAAGGTGTTATACAGTGCTAGAAAATCAATGACTGCAGAGTGGGCTCAGGAAACTTCATCAGCCCTCACACAGCCCTGCAACCCAGTGGGAAAAAAACAGCTGTATCCTTCCATCAGAACAGAAGCAGATGGCACATCATCAAACTGCATGTCCCCAACTCTGTTCTAGGTCTTCCAGGCTTTCTTTTTTGTTACTTATAGGCTTGCCACAGCTCCAGAGGAAATTAAGTTTTCCTCTCAATAGCAAGAAGACCAAGCTGTATCTATAGAAGGCAATTATTTTTACAAGTGACCATTGATTTTTGGAAGTTACATCATTTGGATGCCAGATCTGGGACATCAAGAGACAAGATAGAGTGCTTTCATTTTCAAAAGATGCTGAACATTTGACTTCTGATATAGGCCCCCTTTAAGATGTCTCAAAACCTGGACAGCTCCAAATTGCTCATCTTTAAGTGCCCACCATTTAATAATGACTGTCTGAAAATGCTGTCCTTTGAGGATGCTGTTATTAATTTGTTATTTGGTAAAGCGAATAGTAGTTTCTAGCAGTACCTACAGATCCAGTGTAAATGACCAAGGACTGGAAAATATCTATATTTACAATACACCAAACAAGTCAAGAAAACTGTGAACCATCAAAAAATGTCATTCACAAAAAAGTAACTTTTGTAGAGTAGCTCTGAAAGAAAGCATAAGCACTTCTCCTTCAAGAGTTCTTGGTCTCCAAAACTCAGTCTCCATTCTCCTAGCTATGCTGGCTAAGGAGGAAAATCCACAATATATACCTTGCTGTCTCTGATGAGGAAGAAGTTCTCCACCACCACTTTGCTGAGAATACCTGGCAGTGGTGAAGAGCACTACCTTCCTGCTATTCAGAACAAGCCTGTATTTATACCCGGAACAGGACTGCGCCATGTGCAGTCCACCCAGGAAGAATTTCATGTCCTGCCTTTCCACTTTTTGCTCTTGTCTGGAAGCAGTTCACCATCTTGACATGACACTAAAGCTACTGGGCGAAGCCCTTTCTTGAGATGCTGGCTGGTGAGGACAGAGGACAGAATTAGTGGTGGGAGCTAAGAGGGACAAACTTCTTGGAAGCCTGAGTGAAGGAGACAAATGTAAAATTTTCACAGTGACCCAGCTTCACTTTCTTTGCCAGCTTGGGGATGACACGCCTGAGGGAGCAGAGCCCCATCCTCTGCTCCTTGTACCAGACATGCTGCATGCCACTGCTGTCAGGTAGAAGGGAGGCTTGGCCTCCATCTGCGTCAGGGGCTGGTGTACATACACGTACTTGTAAAGGAGGCAGTACGAGTGGAGCTGGTGCCCTTTTGAGTGCTTGTGGTAGGTCTGGCCATAACACAGTCTGTTCACATTCACCCTGTTTTCTTGCCTCACGCTGTCCATCCTGGCAAAAGGCCTGCTCTGGGAGTCCTTGAGCAATTCAGTGTCACCAAACATGAAGTCCACATGCTCCTGTAAGGTTCACACGTTCAGATACTGGCTGTTGTATTTCACCACCATGGACAGCAGGACTAGCGGCTTTCATCTCCCAGGCATCCCATCCTCCACATGTCCTCCTTGTCAGAAATGGAGAAGTAGACAACATCGCAAGAGTGGGCATCAGACATCCCAGCCTTGCTCAGGGCTGTAAGCTTCTCCCTGAGTTTTCTGGTGGAAGAGCTGGAGGTGCTGCTGGTGTGGAGAAGCCAGCACCAGCGTTCTTGAGGATCTGGTGTAGGCCTTGTCAGATAGCATGGAGTGACATGGCTAGAAAGTCAGACCCATCTGTTTTGTTCACAGTGATGTAAAAGTCCTCCAGGAGTTCACTGAGCTTCACTGCTGGGATCTGGAACAAGAGGAAGGGGAAAGATGTGTCAGGGTACTTATAGGAAGGAGGTTGGGAGGACATGTTCAGAGCTTCTCCATGGTTTGTCTGAAGAAACCTGGAGCAGCTTCCACACTTCCTCAGAATTTTGTTTCCAGGCAGTCTTAGACTCTTGGGAAGAGTTTATCTAAGTTTATCTAAGCAAAAGAGATGCAATGAAACCCCATGGTGTAAGGATGCTCAGACCAGATGCATCACACTGGCTGGCACCACTTTTGTATCAGCTGTAGAAATCCTGAGTCAGAAGAAAGGAGCCAAATTCCTGGCTTTTTTGAAGTTAATGAAGGTTTCAATCACACTCAGGTCTGACTGTGTGCAAACATGTGACCTACTATTTGGGTGTAATACTCTATACTTTTGCAGTAAAGTGGTACATACGGAAACTTTTCATGTGAAGAAGGAGCAGAAAGAGAAAGAGAAGGAGGAGGAGGAGGAGGAGGCGGGTGAGGAGGAGGAGGGGGAGGAGGAAGAGAAGCAGCACCAGCTGCTTCTTTTGGCCATGAGATGTCAGTGTTGTAGTCAGGCTTCCAGTCAGGCTGCTTTAGCCTGCCAACGTCTTAGATCAACCTAACAGAGAAGCTTATTTATAAAAATGTGATGGGGCTTTCTGTACTTCGACCCTGAGCCACAGTCTTTATTTTTGGTGTGTACACTGATTTTTCTGGGAGTTCATTTTTGGAGAAAAGTCCTGAAACGCTCTGAATCGCATTGACTAGCTCTGGGCTCAGAAATCGGGCAAGCAGTATGTCCTTATGGTAACAGCAGAAAACCTTGTGAAGTGGCATCCTAAGGCCAAGGTCGTGTACAAGTGTAATACAGGTGGAAATTAGTATCACCCTGTAGTAGTTTCTAAGCTACTGGCTGAGCCATAAAGGCAAGAGGGTGTGAATTAGAAAAGGTTACAGCTTTATTAAAAGAAACTTGGAAGACCACAAGGATGTAAAGAAGGCTGAAATCCCATCTCTTTTCAAACTTTGTAACTTCGTTTGACCAGGGGGGCTGGTTTCCCACCACTGAAAAAACAGTATTTTGCTAAGTTTTCTGACCTTAGCAATATCCATGTAATCTTTGAGTCCTTTGGTTATGCACTGGTATCTCCACACACTCAGAGCATAGAGGGTGGCCTTGGTGGTGTTGGGGCTCACAGCATTGGTACACAGGTACTTGAGGTTGTCATCAAAATTAAAGATGGAAAACTTGTTAAGCTCAGTTGAATACTCTAGAAAACAAATAAAGGAAGGGGATAAAAATAGCTTGTCCTAGTGACATGCTGCCACCATTTCTTGGTAAGAGCAACTTAGTGTTTTTCACCAAATGTGAGTAATTTTAAAAAGATGAAGCACAGTACTTTCCTGATGATTTCCATGAGTTTGTGTGCTGAAAACTCAGATGTGACAACATGAAATCACCCCAAAAATGTACTGCCACACAGAGTCAGTAATAGAGGCATCTTTTACCTTGCTGCAGAAACCATGGAAGGATGACAAAGACAAAGATTTTTCTTTTGTTAGTTCATTCAGGAGCAGGGGAAAAACTCGCTCTATTCCTATACAGCCTGAGTTTGTGCTGCTGGTGTGTCACACCAGCACGGGTGTCTGTGCAAGCTGGACAGGTGATGTTAACCAAGTAGGATTTTTCCATTCATACCCACTTTCTACTCCCTGTTAGGCATAACAGAGTTGGGCCCTGTTGCTTCAGTGCACCAGAGGTAGGTGCATATTGAATACTATGAGTTAAGACATGCAGTGTGCATTTCTTAAAAGGAAAGCCTGAGCCCCACAGGCAGGAACTGAAAGTAGAGGATTGGTGGAGAACCTTTTTATAGATGTTCAGACACTTAATATCCTTTATGAAAGAGTAATACATTTTTATGATACCACTAGAATTTTATTATATCCACTATACTTTAAGTCTACATTTTACAGGGCTGAAGCTAATGGATTTTGCAGCTGAATGCATGTTGGCTGTGAAAGGTTGCTCTGAACATCCATGCACTGAGCTAGTTATCCCCATGGTGATCATCTCAGCATGGCAGGAAAGGAAAGAAGTTGTTCATTCAAGAGGAAGATGTTGGATTTCTCCTTCTAACCTTCAATTCTGCAGCCACAGCTGACCATTACTGAAAACCCAGAGGTGTAACTCTGCACACTAGGAAGAGGTGATTTCAAAAAGAGATTTCTAACAATGCAGCTTTTGCTATTAATATAGTACATAAAGGTGAAGGAACTTCAGAAACCCAACTGAGGTACCCACTGCAAGCCAAACAAGCCGGAAAGCTGAATAGATGCACCATGCACAGGCTAACAACGTAAGTATGTTGTCTGATCCTCTGAGCTCTGGACATCTCTCTGACAGGAGTGCTCAGTCTGTGGTCTGCAGACCCCTGACAGCTCAGGGTCTCCTCCTGAAGACTCCAAGAAAGATTGCTGGAAAAAAGCTTGCTATGAAGAGGGCACATCTGAAAAACGCACATTGCTGTGCAAGCCTGTCCAGGGGCAGAGGTCTCACAGACTGAAGGGGCCCTCCCTTCCGTACACTGCAGCTGGTCAGAGGACAAAATCAGGACTTCTTTCCATCTGAAAGGTGGGCTGCAAGTGTTTTTTCTAAACTGAGCTATGTTTGCAAACTGCTTACGGCAAATGATCCTCCTCTGTCTGTGCTGATGACGCCTGCCTGCAGGCCCTGGCAGCTGTCTTGCTCTCCTAGCCAGGGATGGTGCTACAGAATGGGGATGTTGTGACAAATTCAGTCAGGTGGCATGAACTTGGGTGGCAGTTCCTGTCATCAATGGCTTCATGAGTTCTGTGCAGTGAGTTGTTAAGTGGACAACTCTGCTAAAGAAAGGTTGGGATGCTCATGGAGATGATGAGCTGTTCAGTTGCCAGCAACTCCTCAACAAGGGTTTGCCCTCTTGTGCCCTGAGGCCTTGCTACAACCCTCTTACAATGACTGTTGAGGCACTGTTTGCCCCCTACCAATAAGCAAATCTTAGCTCAGTTCTCCATAAAGCCTTGCACCTCCCAGGATGTTTGTTTGCCCAGCACACAGACTGGTAACATACACCCCCACGGCACATTTCCCCACAAGTTGCTTGCTACTGCTTCTGAAATTGCCATCTCATGTGCTGCCACTGGCTCACACTGGTGGCTCACCCAAGGACTACTTCCAAGAGCACCAAGAACACTTTGGGAAACAGCCTACTAAAATCAAGAACCTAACGGTACTTGTCCAGTTGCCCTGGATGATATATTAGCATCAGCCTCACTGAAGTTCTCATACTACATGCTCATACTGACTTCTGACAGGCCTGGGTTTGAAAATTATGGTGGCCATTTCCTGAATCACAGTGTCACTCAGGCAATTTATTGAACCACGACCGAAGACACTTAAGGGCAGGGTTTATCATGTGCTAGGAAATTAAGTCATAGTTCCTGGTTTCTCCAAATTCCAGATTTTCAAAACTGGGACATCTGGGTTGAGCTGAGCTCTGATACTTAATAGTGCTAACAGTAACAGCTTTTTACTAGCGCTACTTAAGTCCTGAACTGGGATAGTGAGTCGAGTGCTGCACCAGAACAGGATACACAGATGAGCATTCAGCAGTGTTTCATACTTTATCATACCTTATACCATGTGATCACCGTGATAGTCTGTATCACTTTTTCCTGTTCTTCCCACTAGGCACCTTGTCTTCATAAACTCTCTTTATGGCACAAGTTGCTCTAAGGCTTGAAAGTGTGGCCAGATCAGAAAGTGATGGCTACTGTAAACAGCGTGCAGCTGTAATACTTGCAGCAAAGGACACTAAGCCTAACAAAACAAACATGAAATAAAATGATGGCATAGTGATGGCACGCATTTATCAGCTACCGTCTGTGAGAGTGTTGTATCATCAGGAGGCTGGAACAAGAATTACCCAATTTACCACTCCTGAAGGAAATGCATCATCCTTGCTTCTCTTTTTGTTTTTTATCAGCATAACCAGTATTTGATTTCTTTTTTCTGGGAGAAAACAGTTTATCCCTTTCTTTTTCAGACAGTGTGAAGGAGTCATGGAAAAGGCTGGGATATTGGTTCAAAAGCGCACCAGTGCATGGGCTCTGTTTAACGATAAGGGTATTCCCATCCTGCTTTCATCGCTGACTTCAGTGGCTGCGTACCAAACCACAAAGTTCTTTGCCCGACGTTGCCTGTCAGCAGCTGGATGATGCTCTAAGAGTTTTAAATGATGTCTGAACACTTTGTCGAATACTTGGCAGAGATCTGGGGGCACCGCCAGGAGGCACTAAGGAAACCTACACCCTTACCGGGCATGGACAGGAATTCTTACTGGGACCTGTCAGACAGAATTTGAAAAAACATCAAGCAGCCAGGAATGCACATCGGATATCCAGAAGGGCCTTGCCAGCACTGGTGCTCTGGGTTATAATCACATCAACACTTGCAGGTTCTGGATCAAGTGCTGTGAGACCGCACTTTTACGTCTGTAACTCACCGGCTGCCTGCGAGCAAGCCAGTCCTGACTTAGTACTGTGTTACAAGTACGTTACAGCAGGAGTAACTAACAAACACAGAGGAGACCTTACACCTAAATCTCAGAGTCATGCTCCCTCACCCCTAATACACCTTTTGCCTCTCTCTTACTGGAGGTTACCCGAGGGCTTATTTTCAAACAACACTCAGGGGATGCGGGTAAGTAAATACGCAGCACTGGAACACCTCGGTAATAATGATTCCTTTGAGAAAGTCATCTTTGTGTTCAGTTCACCTGATGCCACAGTTACGGCAGAAACCCTGAAAAATCACACAACATGGCTATCTACACAGGCACAAGCTCTCTTGCCAAACTACTGCCACTGAGATGATACATTGTACAGGAAAAAACAAGTTATATTTGTCATTGCTTGCCAAAACATGCAGACACCTTACACCAGTGCAGACAACTGTACTATTATCTGATGGTTTGTAGGTGCTCCATGCCAGACATTTTAAGCTGAAATGCACGTGGTAAATGTCTAGACATCTAACACTCTGCTCTGTGCTGAAGCCAGGAGTTGTACTGAGTGTGTTTGGTGAGGGAAGAAGAGGAGGGTTGCCAGACAAGCTAGTAAGGTGCCATCAAAACTGCTGAGGTCTTGGATCTGACTTACCATTGCATCGCTGCATTCTTCCCCTAAAACCAAGACAGGTCCTCACACAGCATCCATTGTTCTTCATGCTGCAAATTAGCAGTCACTGTCTCAGTGGCACTACATCAAAAAAGTCAAGGGGATGTATTCATCCTCCCACTATGGAAGCACACAAACTAATCCCCCATGCATTTGCCCCAAATAAAGAAGATAAAGATCTTTGCCATATCTGGATGTTCTTAAAATCTCCAGATTCTACTCATCTTTACCTGGCCTTTACTTGTCTTTGTGCTAGCCCATGCTGCAAAGATGCTGACACATATCACAGGCTCCTGGCAGATACCAGATACTCTTGTCTAGAAAGACATGGGGTTTTAGATGCTGCTTAGAGGCCACCCAGCTCTCACAAGGTGAGCAGGGAAACACTCCTGTGCTCCCTGCTGGCTCACAGGCACTGGTTGTCTGATACAGCACCAATATAGCCTGACCGATTTCTGGTCTGCTGAGCAGTTTGATGACCCCATTTTACAAGCGAGTAACCAGTCCCTGTTCCAGAAGGGGCTGATCCAGACACAGGATCCTGAATGACACAGGCAATGTGGAGAGATCAACCCCATAGCAGACAGCCCTGCAGAGGATACAGCTTAGCTGTCTGGTTTTGTAGTACGGGCAATGCTTGTCTGCTCAATGGTTTCCTCAGGCAACGCTCTGCACACGAGATCATCTGGCCACTCTGAGCCTCCAAGAACATTTCTGAGTGTCCCTCAATAAGGTCCAGACAGACAGAAATCTCCTTCCAAATGCAGATGACAAGTGTCACCTTGCATTAGGAGGTTAATGGCCCCATGGCTAGCAGCATCATATCACCGCAACACTCAATGCTTCTGCCCGCCTTTCCCTGGGGAATACATTTGAAGCAGGTTTTTCTCCAGTTCTGTTCTGTTTACATAAGGGCAAGAATAACTAAAAATGTTGTACTTGCAAGTACATGAGGAGCTCTGAGGTAAATAATCATGCTACTTGCAGGATTTTGTCTTCAAGCTCTCCCAGGTGTTGTTTCCTCACAGCTTTCAGAGGAACAGCAATAGGCATGTCTCGTGCTGCTAGTCTTGCATGTGCATTCTCTTCTAGGTACGTGTAGGAATTTGGCCCTTAGACTAAAGTGTCCATATACAAATAACTGAATCTCACACATAGCCATTGGATTTTTTTTTCTTTTGAATGATTGCCTTTGAGAGCTATTCAACACTATCAACAGTGAAGGCTGGAACATAGTAAGCCGTCAAGCTACTCTAAAAAGAAATCTTGCAGATCTTTCCAAGGATGGCTGCCAAATGTTTCCATTTGTCTTTGTTGGTACAAAGCAAACCACCAGCAAGGTAGGGACCCCACTTGGCCATCTCCAAAGCCTATCTGAAGAGACAACATGCTATAATGTCCCTGAGCAATTTCCCCATTAGTTGCAGTCATGATATTCTTAAGCAATGTCTCAAGCACAAATTTCAGATATATTCAGCTGCAACCAGAAGATTTCATCACATCTGTGACATCTCCCAGGGAAGCACTCCAGGTTGCCCAAGCCAAATTCCTCAGCTCTGTTTGCCTAGCTACCCAGAAGGGCTGAACCCTGCAGGACTGCACACAATGTGTGCACACTGTTGTGGGATATCCTTGGGAATGAGAGGAGGAGGAGAGGACTTGCAGCCATCCCACAGGCTGAGGAAGCGTGGCAGTTCTAAAACTGGCAATCTGGGTTAAATCAGTGTGCAAAGGGAAAAGGAAAAACGGCTGAGTTACCAGAACTTACCAATTTGCTTAGCTCAATCTGCATTAACCACATTAAACATTAACCACCACCTGCCTGCTCACTTTTAAACCAAAGGAAAGCACATCAACTTCAACCTCTGTGAAGACAGCTTAGTCCAAGCAAAGGAGTTTGATCCAACAGGTTTATTGATGTCCTGGTTTCAGCTGGGATAGAGTCAATTTTCATCTTGGTAGCTGGTGCAGTGCTGTGTTTTGGATTTGGTGTGAGGACAATGTTGATAGCACACCGATGGGTTTGGTTGTTGCTGGGTGATGTTTATACTGAGTCAAAGACTTCTCAGTTTCTCAGGCCCTGCCAGTCAGAGGGCTGGAGGGGCACAAGGAACTGGGAGGGGACACAGCCAGGACAGGTGACTTGAACCACCCAAAGAGGTATTCCATACCATGGGATGTCATGCTTGGTATATAAACTGGGGGGGGTTGGCTGGTGCTGCCGATTGCTGCTGGGGGGCTGGCTGGGTGTCAGTCAGCAGGTGGTGAGCAGTTGTACTGTGCATCACTTGTTTTCTTTTCATTCCTCTCCCCTTCTCCTTTCTTTGCATTATAATTATTATTATTGTTGTTCTTTTGGTTATATTTTATTTAATTTCAATTATTAAGTTGTTTTTATCTCTGTGGAATTTTACATTCCTTTCCAATTCTCCTCCCCAACCCTCTGTGTGAGGGGGGAGTGAGCAAGCGGCTGAGTGGTGCTTAATTACCAGCTGGGGTTAAACCACAATAACTGCATTTTGCAACAGACATCAAAACCCCTGCTAGCCCCTGGCCATCACCTGTCCATACCTCACTTCTCTGTCTCTTCATCCAAAGGCCTCTGTTTTTTCTTGTCACTTGTCACTGGGACTATGGCATGATTTGACACGATGCCTTTTATGTGCTGCTGTGCTGAGCAACAACACATAGTTCCACCAGTAGCACCAAGCAGCAAGAGGAAGATCAGTTTAGCAGAATTTGCCAGGTAATGGGAATGCAGTCCCAGAATACCTGGTGAAAACTTTGTTCCTCTGTACCTCACCCATGGTGTCACTTAGCTCTTACTGTCCTGCACTGATGTCCCGACACCAACACAAACACATTGCTGTTCCCTAGATGGCAGTTCCTTGGGGGGTTCAGCTTTATCCTTTTTCTCATGTTCCTTTGGCAGAACCTAAGTGGAATTTTATTGGAGATCTCTAAGGATTTTTCCACTTAGGATTTTTCCTCTTTCACAACATAGGGGCTTTACTAGCTTTAATTTTCCAGTCCTTTAATTTTAAAACCTCCTGAACAGAGAAAATTCAGACCTCACAAGCAACTCTTTTAAAAGATGCATATCCTTGGATGCACATTTAATTTTATTCTAGATGAACACTAAAACAAAACTATGAGGAGAGCAGACCTTACTGCTGAAATTCAAAGTGCAAAATAACTTTAAGCCAAACTGTGCCTTGGAATTGATGTAACCATATGAGGTTCAGGAAAATTAATACAAAAAGGCTCTCAGGATGTAGGCTTTCATTTCTACTGAAGTGAGATTAAATGAGCACATGGTTCAAGTCAAGCTTGCTTTTAAGTGCATTCCTGAGCAGGGAAGGACATACTTACTTAAGCAACTGTTTAAAAGTTTTCGTGAAACACAACCCCAGAAGTAAGAGGGTATGACAGCAACTATTTCTCGGTGAGCCTATTTGCACTCCGCTAATCAAAATGCATCACAGGTCCATGGGAACTTCCCAGCTATGCTGATACTCGCACTTGAAAAGCATGAGAGTGAGCTGTACTTCTTTTATACAATGTGCTTTGAAATGCCAAGTAAATTGTTTTCACTAGATTGAAGAAAGCAGTCAACTTTGCAGAAAGCAGTTTATTAAATATATGAGACTTTATTGCTACAACCAATTACAGACAAAATACTGTGAATAAAGCATGCACTTACCACAGACATCAATGACTACCTTGATTATTTTTTAAATGGTCTTTAATTCTGTAAGTTTAAGGCTGTACCAATACAAAGTTAAAAAAAATCAAAAATAAAAATTCACACTACAATAGCAGCAAACATCGTACAGACAGTGAAATCAATCTAATGCAGCAGAACCAGACTTCTTAAAGATTATCATAAGGGAATAAAAATGGAGCTGGAGTGCAATAAAGATCAGAATGTCTCTGGAATTTGCAGATCAGTAAAAGTGGATATCACACTCCAGTTAGCACACAACTGAATCCATTCTTTTCAAAAGTCTAATCTGACAACTGAGCAAGGGATGAAACTCAGACATCATTTAAAAAACCCAGCCTCTTGGATTTGCATTCTTCTTACTGAGGGCACTTCTGTACTCAAACACTGAAAGTACATTTTTCAAGGAGACATCTGACTGAAGTGTGACAGCAGTACAACATATGTTTGTTTACTCTATCCCAATTAAAGAAGACTGGAGTGTCTCACAGTAGGGGGAAAATACACCACACAAAAAAAACACCCACCAAACAGTTCTCAGCTGGGACAAGTGACAGACAACTTTGATGACCATATTGGTCTTCACCTGTGAAGTACCTTACCCTGTAGGAAATCTGCTTCTTAAAAATATAGAAATAGCAGTATGGCATCCATATGGGTCAAAACCTACCCAGCTGACAAGTAAGAAGATTACCAGTCCTGAAAACCCAGTTGGAGACCTAGGGTTCAAAGTATATCTTGAAATCTTTCCTCATTCAAAGTCATGAAATCTTGCCTCATGTACAGCAGCAAAGCCTTTGCACTCCTTTTTCTCAGGTCGCTGTGCAACTCCAGGGAGAAGGTAATTTGAGGACAATGGGGTTGAATAGGCAGCTCCGAAAATGGACTGTAGTTGACAATTTTTGCTCAGATTTTCAGAAAATGATCCAGTAATCTTTCCCTTCCCCTCAGACTTGCAGAGCTTAATGCATTGAAATGCATCAAAATGTTACTTTTCCCTAACAAAACACTGTATATATAATCTCCCAAATGCAGGGGCAAGAGATCTGTGTAAGAAGGTTCCCAGTGTGGAAAACTGCATTTTGAGTGGCAGATATGTAGCACTGCTCATGCTAAGATCTCTGCCTTAAATAGCTGATTACAGCTGGGGCTTGCAAAGGGGGTCTAAAAAAATCTAAGCAAATCCCCAAATTCCACTCGGGTTTGGATGGATAATTCTCTCCTAGCTCTTCACAGCAGCACAGCCTAAGCTATATTTTTTTTTCTTGGAGAAAAGAAAAAAGGCAAAGGCACAGGCAAACGAAAAAGAAAAGGCAAAGAAAAGGAAAAAGAAACAGAAAAAGGAAAAAAAAATAGTAAGAAAAGAAAATACAAAGCTTGTCCTGCAATACAATGCCCTTCAGAAAAATGCAATTAGAAAAGCAATTACAGGACTGGACAACATGCATACTGAAGGTATCACAGTGATTGGGAGGTGGCATCTAAACCAGCGCACCATTAGTATCAGCTAGTTTGCATCTTGAAACCAGTGAATCATGGTGAAAAGCAAACAAATGCCACTAGAGACTCTAACACACCACATGCAGCAGGCTAAATCCTAATGCCAGATCAGCACCTGTAGAGTAACTGCATTTCCAGCATGCAAAGTGCTAAATAAAGGATATTGATTGCTTTCCTGATTCAAATCTAAGCTGAAGGTAATGCAGATATATCTAGCTTCACAACAGAAGAGAAGAAGATGGGGGAGAAAAACATCTGTGTGCTGCAGGAATCTGATGCATTTATTTTTGCAAGTTGGGCCAACACATAGAAGCAGCTAGGAAGACCAATTGGTAAGACAATTAGTGACATTGGTGAGACCTTGAAGACTCAGATCTAGCTATAAAGAGAAGAAATGCAGGATATAAGACCATATATCACTGCCTTGCATATTTCATATTAGGGCCACATAGGCAGGAGTTCTGTGGAGTCCAAACTCTTCACTTAGGCAAGTGGAAGCACGCATTCATGTGTAAATGGCTACTAGACAAGCAAAACAATGGAGAAACACATTGCAACTGCTCTCAGCTGGCTTCTGATCTGGCAGAAGGAGCCTGAAGAAGCTACCAGTTTTTAAAGAACAATAAAAGGGCCTAACGTTTCTGAAGAAGGCCCTATTTCCTCCAAGAGATGGGAACTGAGGTGCTGCAAAAGGCTTCTAAGCATCCTAACCACTTTAGATCTTCAGCTGGGGCTTTCAAATTCATCACTTTGTGGGGTACTGGCTTGTGACCTATCACATGGGTTGATTTTCAGTGTGTTCTGGGCTGCATCCATTAATACTGCTTTTTGGAAGTGTGCTGGTATCACAGAAAGAAGGGTTACATTGAAAATTTTGGCATAAACTTGTTTTTTGGAAGTATTTTACGTGATGAGGCCTGTAAAATATCTTGCTGGGGAACAGATATGGCTTTAGACCAGTGTCCGCAAGGATTAATTCAATGTACTCTTGTTTTCCCATGACAGTTTTTGTTAAAACTGTATTCTGATTTGAAAAGTCTTTTCAAAATGTATAACAAGCTTTTATCTCTCAGTAGAAATGGAATGGTATGATGGTTAGTCTTTTCTTTTTTCCATACAAAATACTATTTTAAAGACCATGTAGTTGACCATGCCTGCTGGCTGGGAAATGCACTAGACAGATGAACATCTCGCATTTCCCTCCTGTCTGTTTCTGTTGTATGATTAAATATGGTACAATTTCAGCCTGCCAAAATCTTATCAAAATCAAAATGATCGTGTATGAATGTGTGTATTTGCTATACTGCCAGATTCTAAGCAGAGGGTGGAAAAGGAACTGAAAATGTAATGTCAGAATTTTGATAAACAGGGATTGTCTGCCATGAAAGCAGTTGAAAAGAACAAGACCAAAAATCTTGAGCTTGAATTTCGTCCAAGTCTCATTTGGCAGCAATGTGTGGCTTCAGCGGAGGCGGAACGGGGACTGGAATCCATCGCTTGACCAAGCTGACACTTGTTTACAAGAGCAGGCTCACAACTGTTGTGAGAGCTAACAGTTTCTTATGGCAATCAGAGGATTGCTTTCATTAAATGGCATTTTAGCATGCTCTGCAATGACTTTAACAGGCTCGGCTAATCACTGGATCCGTTACCAACAGGAATATTTGGGTACTACAGATTCCGTTGTACCCCTCATATTTCACACTTGGCAGACTGCTGCTGCAGGAGGTATAGCTGGGGAAGATGGCTTCTTTTCAGCTCTGTTAAAGAGGTTTTTTTCCAAATGAACATTAATGAGAAGACATTTTGAAGAAAGATGGAGAGTTCAAGACTGTTCTTTTCTTTTTACCTTTTTTTTTTTTATGCTTCAAGCTGGTAAGTGATCATCTGTGCAGAACAAGATATTAGAAGTTTGGCACCTCCTGTCTACCACAACATATTGATTCCTTCCACAGAAGGCACTAAATACTGGCTTAAAACAAGAAATGAAAAGCAGAATGCAGAATTTTACCATGACACACAAAAAAAATCCTGCTAACTGGCACAGCTTCATAGTACAGTTTTCAGTTACTTACAACAGTGGTGATTATAGCAGCAATAGTTAGCATTTTTACAAATACCACATAAACATACAAATGTCAAAACACCTAGAAAACATGCAAAATTTAAACAGCAACATCACTGATTCACACACTGCATAGAAATATTACTATTATTATTATTATTATTATTATTACTATTATTTGGCAAGACAGTGAATCTTTTTCTTATGAAACAAAAGAATTAACAAAATTAATTTTTTACAAATTGTTCTTAAAAAAGTTAATTTGTTATTAAAGTCAGTGGGTGGAAGTTAGTCTTAGAGGTTTAACTGAGAATGAATCAGAATTGACATTGTTAGGTGGAAATTTGGTTATGTTTTTTAGCCGCTGTTTTGGAAGAAACAGTGCTAATCTTGTCAATTTACAAAATGGGAGAAAACACATTCACAATAAAAGATTAGAAAGATTAAAATATTGCATGCATAGAAAGATAAAAGCCTTACTTTAGCTGTTTCTCCCTAGCACTGCTCACCATGAGACCAAGGGTTGTCATAGCAAAAGTGCTTGTCAAAGGCAGAGTTAAGGCCAGCAGATAATTAAAACAAATGGAAATTATTTTCTAATTCCAGTGTAAAACGAAGTAGGATATTAAAGGATAATTTTGTCTTCTTTAGAAAAAAAAAGACAAAAACTTCCATTGTGTTTGCCAGGTTTTCCCACTGCCTTTATACTGTCTTCATCACACTTAAATATTCTGCCAGGTTTTTTTCTTCCAATCTTGAATATTTGCTCTACTCAAGTTGACCCTGAGATAAATGGGTCACGTGGACAAAACCAAATGCTGACAATGCACCTATGGCCAAGCGATGTCAGGCTTCAGTATTTAGAGACCCATTTGTACCAGTGAGGCTTGTCACGTGCTTACAGCCAAGTGCATTTCACATCCCAAGCTGAGTGGAAGCAGGCGGCATGGGCATACAGTTCTCACAGTGCTGCAGAACTGGCACCAAACCCTTTCCAGCAGCAGCACCAGGCAGCTTGCAGGCACTGCCATAAACTGCAGCAAAATCAGATTCTCACCTTTTCTTCCCCTGACGGCTTTCAGACTCCATTAAGACATTTTATGCCACATTTTGTCTGCACATCCCTGAATGCTCTGGATATTTCTGCAACTGCATTTCACATCCATGCACCCAGTCTCGTGCAGAGGAACCCAGTCTTGCAAGCAGCTCACAGAGAAAGCTCCCATAGAAGGCAAAGCTTGGAAGATCTGAACTGTAAGCACCATACAGAAAACAAAGGCTTCAACAAAGCAATTTACACTGCAGTCATTCTTCAGCACACCTTCAGCCTCAGAACCACTAGGAGAAGATTTGCCTTCCTACCCAAAAATTACCAAATTTGGTTTGAAGCCAGTCACTATTGCCTTGCCTTCTGTATCTAGACTTTGCATCCACTGCTGAAGACACAGAGGCTGCAGTAAGTCTCCTGCACTGGCTTTTTTTCAGGCTGGAAATGTGACATACAGTGAGTGTATTAAATATTTGACAGTAGAAGAGGAGGAGTTCTGGCAGGAGCAGTGTGGGGCAGCCCAGGGGATACTGAAGGCTATGCATGATTTAGGCCGGCTGAGAACATGCTATAACGGTAAGGAAGACAGTCAGCAGGATTACAGCCTTCAGAAAGCCTAGATGAAATTCTAGGCATGAGGAGTGTTAAGAGTGTCTTTGTTCGCAAACGTAACAGCTGAAGTAGCAAAGATAGTATCTATAAAATTAATTTTAAGAGTTTACTTTTCTAGTGTAAAAATAATACAATGTTTTTGTCCAAAGTATTTTGCATTTTCTTGATTATTTTACCCTCCCTTGGCTGTTTCATTATTTTCTGGACACTTACAGACTGCATAAAACAGTAGTAATGAAAAAACACACAAGCGGATTCCTGAAACACTATGTAAAAGCTGAACAGCTCTTCTAATTCCCGCTGAAACTCTATCCCACTGAATTTCAATGACAGCACCTACCTTACCAGTCTCTTAAACACTGTGAGCAAAACCTCTATTAACTAGAAAAAAACAAATTGAAATCTGAAAAGGTACTGATTTTTTCAGATACCAGTGGCTACCGTGTAATGAATGCTGAGCACAAAAATAAACGATTAACAAAAGCATCCTAATCCCTTCAAAACAGTAAGTCCATTTTCAATGCACAGACAACTCATTTAATGGCATTTGTATAATGAAACAAACACAATTTTGTCTGCATTACCAACTAACGTTAACCCCTTCAGCAAGAGGAAATAAATTCCTTGCTTGAGACAGAGACTCTTGAGATTGTTAAAACCCATCAGTTTATGTAATGAGCACATTTCATGCCAAACCAATTTCCCCCCCGCCATCAGATTAGATATTAAAGCTTTCAGCATCACCACTCCTTTGAACATGTTCCATTGAATGGCAAGTGTCAAACTTTTCAACAAGCTCACAGGTGTCTCTAAGATATGGGGCTTTTTAGCCTTCCAGCATTTCACTGCGGTAAATGCCTCTCTACTGCTTTTGGAAGGGTCAAGGTGCTGGAGGACAACTTCAGCAGAGCTTCACAGGGCTTCAGCCAGAGACAGTGCAGTGGGGAGGAGCAGGCTGGCACCTAGTTGTGGAGCTGGAAGCAGTGCAACCACAAAACTTGTTGGGGGCTCAGAGAAACTTGACTTGTCCTCAGAAGGGCCACTCCATCACCAGCTGAAGTTACGCTGCTGTGAAAGACGTGGAGCAGTGATGTCCCTGGTGGCTTTTAGCTTTCCAAAACCCTTGAGGAGATACAGCTCAGCTTCATTGTGTCTGTCATACGTTGTCCATGGGGAAAGCACCATCATTTAGTTGTGCTTCGGGCCTTCCCTCTTCTTGGCTTGCACATGCCTGGGTGATAGGGGTGTCCTTGGCAAGCTACCCCAGGCTCTCAGCTTCTGGAGAGTGGTGCAGCAACACCCATGCTGGCTCTGCACAGACTCAAAAGATGTGCCACGAGACACCAGCTGATGCAGTACTGTTCTCAGCCACCAACTCAGCATATGGGGACTGTCACCAGAAAGTATAGTTCAAGTTTTTGGCTAGGAATCTAGCCATACTTTATGCTGGACTGCCTTCTCTCTGCACTCCTCAGCACTGAGAGTACAGATTTAGCAAACACATGAAAGCACAGAAAGAAAAAAAAATACATCCTCCCTCTTAAGAACAAGGACAGCAAAACAGCCATCTCTTCACATTGACTTTTAGCAAAGAACCCTTGTTGAAGAAGTGCAGACTCACTTCCCACCACTTTTCATAGTGAACAGCGGAGTCCTTCTCTACCCTAACCAAGAGGCATGAATTGGATCTTTTCAGGCATATCATATGATATTTCCGTGTCCTGTAAGCTCTCCTCCTTCCCACAGTCACACTGCCTCTGCGAGTTCAGGGAGTCAGGGGGTCCCAATGCCCTGTTGCCCACACCACATGAGATGAACTGATTTCCACGATGGAGTGAGGCCAAAAGTTAGGTACTGTTTAGAACCAGTCATCTCAGTCCTATTTTAAGGATGTCAGCGGGAAGTCAAACAGTGCACAAATGTGGACCTGGTCCCCTACCCAGGAGTGAATTTCATCTTCTTTCATGATTTGACAGCACTCTCCCAAAAAGCAGAAGAGAAAAGAGAGGAAGAGTGCTTCCAGTACAAGAGATGCGAGCTTCCAGAGTGCTCGCATTGAGTATCCCACAAACCCCGCGTACCTGACACGAGGCAGTCTGCCCTGAGCATGTTATCCCCAAAGCACAAGGTCACTTGATAGCAGGGAGGGAACTCTCAGCCAAGAGCTGCCCTGCACAAAGCGGTCCCCTTGCCCCCAGTGCAGATGCCAGGAGAGGGGAATATTAGAGGATCAGGGATGGTAAGAGGAGTGAGGATGTCGGGGACAGGGAAGACCAGTCAGTCAATCACAATCACATGCAGCTTATTGTCAGAAGGGATGATCAGTCCATGCACTAGTCAGGTCAGTCAATGCACTTACGGGATGCACTCAGACACGGTGACAAGAAAGGGTAAATATGTGCTGGACAGGGAGGAAACCTAGTGCAACAGGAATCTCACTTTCCTTTAAGGCTGTTTCAGTCTTTAGGGTAGCCCAGGCTCTAGAGTGACACACCACCTGCTCTTTCTGATCCCCATCTTCCCACCTCACATCGTTTGCGCAAACAGCACAACAAGATCTGGTCACAAACATCTGAGACAAGCACGCACAGCAGTACAACATGTTGCTTGCGTCTCATTCTCTACACAGCTTTCTAAGATGGCAGCTATACTGTAGACTGAATACCAGTGCACAGCAGCTTCTAAAAACAAAAACACGAAACAGTTTGAAAGCACTGATGTTCTTCACAAAGGAGAATGTGCAACAGGGACACTGATTCCATTGTTAGATTGTCCTCTATGTCAACAGCCTGGATGCTGCTGTCATAGAATTATTGCACTATGCAAATGAACAAAGTATGTGCTGTTATTTTAGATATCCCTTGTAATTTCGTCTACAATGTAGTTCACAACAGTATTCATTCTCCTACACTTAAAAATACATTTTGTTGCATAATTACGTATTTGAAAATTAAACAGGCAGTTTGCAACACCCGGATATCAAAGACTTCGGTTCCAATTACCTGCATGAATACACGTACATTGTGCAAACCCACAATATCATAAATACATGCATGAGTGACTAAAAAACCAGAGCTTAAGCTGTCCAAGTGGCCACAGCTCTGCCCAGCTATATGTGCAATCACATGAACAGATCCAAGTGCTTCTATTGTGCACAGCTGCATCCAGATCAGTCCAGTGACATCCATGTATAATCCCCATGTCTGACTTGGTTTGGTGTCAGGAGAAGGCCACGTGGGAATGCCTGCACTAACACTGGTGCAGACTCCTTCACACTATGTGCAGGCCTGTGCTTTGGCAGTCTGCTTCTTTCTTAAGTTCAAAGCCAAATTTTGCTCTTGGTAGCACTGAGCAAATCTCCCAAGCTGGTAGACGGTGCTGAAGGCAACCAATACATCTGCAAATGATTCAGAAGAGTCTCGGTCTGTGTTACCCTTTTGATGGGTTTCCAAGGCCGAAGTAGCTGAGCCAGGCTAATGACTCTGTGTAGATGTGTAATGTACTGGTAGGGGAACACCTTCCTGTGTCTCCCCCACTGGCTTTGCATCTCAGTTTGTAAGCAGATTCAACTCAGCAATCTGACAGAAAATTACCTGACTTCCCCTTTTTTCTGCTGCATTTTCTGCTGGGCTAGTGAGTTGAAATGATTCACCTAAGAGGTCTAACAGTGTCAAAGAAAGGTGAGTGGCAGGAAAAAAGGAAGGGAAAGCGAAAGGAGAAAATCGAGCACCACTTTGGAGCCAGCTACCATCATCTTACAGAAATCGGAGCCTTACTGTGATGCAGAAGCTCAGCCTTTACATTGGAGCACAATGCAGTCAGGAGCCTTACAGGCTCTGCTGGACAGGAGGCAGGACGGCGTTTTGCCAGCTGCCCTTTTGATTTCTGGGTAAAAGGTACTCTATCAAGAGCCGTGGTGGGAGACCCCAATCCTTTGCTTAGGCAGAGAGGAAGGCTTGTAAGAGTTCCTAGCACTAGCCCCTGGCCACACCGTGGTGTCTTACCACCAGGGAAGTGGCCCACCGCTGCAGTGAGCCTGCAGGTTGCTGGTGGAGCAGGTTTGACACCCTCATTTGGAGTACTGAGAGACAATTATAAGCAACTGAGCTGTCACCTCGTAGCTGAGCCACAGTGACAGGGACATCTCTCCTGCCAGCATGAGACAAAACCATGAGAGTGGTTTAAATCAGAAGTCTCCCTCCCAGTGGGTTAGCAACCCTCCCCAGGGCCTTAAAACAAATAGTAATTTGTTAAACTGTGGTCACTCAACTCCTTGCAACTGTCCACAAATGAAGACTGGGTAGTATGTTGTGCTAAATGCCCTTCAAAGCTAATGTATGTGGAGTATGATACTACTGTATCATATTCTGGCCATATGTGTTTAACTTTTTAAACAAGCAGTCTGTTTGGGGCTGCCCCATCAGAATTTGCCAGGCAATCTGCTATCAGCATCAACTGGAAGCTTGAGTTACTAGAGATGTCACAAAGGAGAACAAAACCACTCCCATAATACCGAGGCTACCACAATAAGCACACATCCTCCACAGCTTATCACCCAATCAGACAAGCAAAAGCTGCTGATGTGCCCTGCTAAGCCACAGGTGTCAAGAGACATTGCCTCACCCAGCACACAGGCTGGACATCAGCACAAACCGTCTTAACATTGTGGCAAAGAACAAGTCAGCATGTGGAGTCAAGAAGTCATAGGAAATGCTTTTTATGACCTCCCAGCTCATGTGCAAGAGTGTCCGTTTTCTTTCTTCTGGGTCACTGAGCATTTTTGGCTCCTGCCAATAGAGCCAAGGTCTGCGTTGCGGCTGAATTGCAGCACTGAGGTGAAGTAGCACCTCTAAGACCTGCTTGCAGTATGGCATACCTGCAGCCAGTGACATGCCCCCTTGGAGACAAGAGTAACTGTAATTACCACACTAAATAGCCCCCACAAAATAGCCCACTCTGAAGCAACACACCTAAAGCATACCCGCAGAAGATGTGAACCACTGCCAAGCTCTGAGCCTGATAATAGCATGAGAAGCAATTTGGTTCTAAGGTCTGGTTTCCCACCTCGTGGGGCTTGAGAAGAAACACAAGGTGGCTACACCTTAGGGTGGCTTCTTTCCCCTACAAGCTCAAGGCAGCTTTTCCCAGCAAAGAGAAGCAGCTTGGCAGGGGAGGGGAGGTGAGAAGCTGAGATCTGATGCCCCACAAAGGACAGCTGATACCTAGCCACCTGTTGCAGCACTAGAAAGGCAAGGTGGGGAAGTAGGTCTGATCCTGCAATAGCTGCCACTGCAAAGTGCTGAGATGAGTGCCAATAGGGAGAAACAGAGACCCCAGACTGTCCTAGAGGTTAGCTCCATGGTCGAGCTCTCATGTGGCACCCTTAGGGAGCTCCTTGGCATGAGACCCCCTGCACTCTAGCACATACTAAGAGCAGCTGGGTAAGTCCTCAGTGGGAAACACCAATAAACGCCACAGCCTTGCATGAGCCTCACAAAACTATTTTTAACTGTATCACATTAAAAGCACCACTGTCAAAAGGCAAGGCTGTGCAAACAGCAATCAGATGGCTGGCCTTGTCTGGCAGCTGGGCAGCTGTCTTGCTGGCTGCACCCAAAGTCTGTTTGTGCTTCCTTCTCCTTCACCTACAAACCAGATTTGCCATGGCACTGAAAGTCAAGGACACTGCTTGCACTCACTTCAGCAGTGTCATGATTCGGCCTCAAGCCCCCAGACCAAGTCACGGAAGTATAGCTCTGCAGTACGAATGACTGCTGGAGCCTACCAATCCACTGCCCACCATACACGCCCCAGAGACAGCAGCCAGTAACTCAGGGGCTGTGGATTTGGAGGTTACACTGCCACAGCGTGCAAGACCCTGGGACAGCTGGCACACAGGAAACCTAAGACTGTACTAGCCTTGCTACGTGCAGAGCACAAACTGATCACAGCCAGGCTGTGCCACCTGCAGGAAGCTTCGTGGGAGGACAGATGCTTATTACAGTGGAAATCTCTTCTCTTAGACCTCCCAGTGGCACATCTGCTACCTACCCCATCCCCAAAACAGACCTTCAATAAGGCTTAAGTGAGGTGCAGGCATTCTGCCACCTCCTTCGCACACAGGAACATTTCATCCTAGCAACACAGAAACAGTTTTTAAATGGTGCCAGGTGGGTGATTTTTATTCTGTCTGCTACCTCTATTTCACCCTTTCTTTGGAATTAGTGATGATTAAAGTCACTGCACAGTTGCAGGTCTAAAGAATATGAAGGATATGCAGGAATATGAAGGAATAAAGACAAACATGCACACAGAAACAAAACAATACACACACCCCCCAAAAAAAAAAAAAACCCAACAAAAAAACCCCCACCAAAACCAAAAAAACCCACCACCACAAACCCAACTAAAAAAACAAATAAGAAAGCCCCTCAGGAACAGTTTGATCCAACAACCATGGGAAGTCAGCTGAGGTTGACTCTTTCATTGACTTCAGTGGTCATTAGATCACCCCAGCAGACTTGTCTGAAGCCTCATCATGGCCCTGGGATATCCTAGTGGAACATAAACTAAGCTGAATTACTTGAGAAGTACCATACATAAATTTAAAGGTCAAGAATCATACTCGTTCACTGAAGTGCTGAATTTGTTAATGTTTTCTCTGTACTTAGAGAAAAGGACAATTACGTTGCAAACTCAAATGCTGGAACAGTAGTACTCATTAATTCAAGGCTTTAAGGACCAAATTCTGCTTTCAGATTCACATGCACGTATTCCATTGTCTGCAATGGAAATAGGTTATGCGTAGCTGACTTAAATTTCTTTTCCAGCACTTACAACTATCCCGCTTTTTCATTTTCTGTAGTAAATATGAAATAATTGTTAGACTCTCTATGCTGTTTTTTTGTGGATTTCAAATGACATCTTAAGACATATTTGATGCAAATTTTTTTGTACAGTTTGGGATAAGATTGTGGATTTTTCTGCCTTGTTGCATTCCCCAGAATACTGAAAGTGGCGTTAAGTCAGTAGATCTTACATTAAGTATACACAGTCACAAAATACTAACAATCCATGCTTAAACAGTTAAAATTAAGTGTATGACAGTGGTTTTGCTATTGTACTTTTGCATATCTTTGAAAACGATGCTTTTTAGTCCAAAGACCAGCAACATTTTGATCACAGAAAATCATCAACAAAACCAAAAGTTAAAAATAGCCTTTAGCTGACTTCAGGTGTTTTTTTCCCCATCTAGCATAAATGAGCCTCAGGAAACAAAATAAAAAACAGACAAAACATGTTGTAAATTATATAATGAACTTACATTGATGTATCTCTTATTTCTTGGTGTTGCTGATCAAGCATAAGCCAGCAGGTAAGAAGCAGCAGCCAGTGATAAATTTGTCTCCTCCACTCTGGGAGGTCATGTTAAAATTAGAAGTTGAAAAAATGCTTTAAAATTGAATTGCTACGTAAGCCTCCCTGGGGATTTACACTCACTGATGTGCGCATGTTAAAAATGGTATTTCCAGTCTATCTTGTTGCCTGAGAACCATTTTTGTCCTTTTAAAATCTGCATTTATATTATAACCCATAAGAACCTTTTATTTTTGTATTAACACTATAAATACTATGTTAGTAATACTAAACTATTTCTATTGACTTATTTGTAAAAAGAAAAATATATTATATATTTTTATATTTTTATAAAGTGAATTAACACTGGAGAGAGGGCTATGGGGGAATAGTGTACAATCACAGTTGATGTGTATTATTGGGCACAAATTCAACGTTTGAAACAAAAAGGAAAAGAAGTAAGTGTTCAGGTGATATCCCTCTTTCAAGCTGTGTCCGAGGAAGAGTCATAGGATGCCGACACTATGAAGTTGCCAGTATTCGAGTGGCTTGCCATGGACTGGGCAGCCTGCTGGCTCAAGTTATTGCAGATCAGCACCAGCTGGTTGCTCTGCGCTTCTGAGAGGGTGCTACAGCTCTGGTAGACACTGAAGTTGGTCTTCCGACCAGGGATGTTGCCCTTCTCACACATCGTCTTTACCATCTTGGCAAGCTTGTTTTTCCCCAGAGCTTGGCAGTTGTACCAGTGAAGTGCAGCCAAGTTGACGACAGGTTTGATGGACAGGTAAAAAGGCGCGTCCTCGTAGCGCATGGCTGGAGGCCGCCTCTGGGCATACTCCTTGTAGTCTTGCACAGGGCAGGTCTGTGGGGAGTGCTGGGTGGCATACACCCGTGAGTCCGTCCCCCCTCTCTTGCTTTTGGCGTTGGCATCTCCATTGTCTGGCCCCATCCACTCCAGGTATTCCAACCCAGTCTCTGTCACCCGCAGCCTGATGTCTCCCCACTTGAGGGTGGACCCATGGAAACCTGTGCAGTGTCCAAACGCTTTAGTGTTGTTCAGCCAGACAAGGTTCAGCAGCCCTTCAGGATTGTACCGGCTTAACAAGCCTCTTTTACGCAGGATAAGCTCATCAGCAAAGGTGAGCTTCATAGATTTGTGTGGCTTGTTTCCTTTTCCTTTACACCTGAGCTCTATCTGCTTTTGCTTTAGAGCTTCCTGGGACCTCTTGAACTCCTTATCTCTCGTAATACTGTATCCATACCTGTGCTCTTTGAGATACCGCTCCAGCCCACACTGATAGTTGGCCAGACTGTTTGGCTCGTATTCAGACCCATCCTTCTGTCTGGCATCCACAAAGAAGGAAGCAAGGTAGGCATCAAGCTCTTTGCAGGGGATGACATAGATCTCACGGGTCTCAGAGGGGTACTTGGAGATCAGGAACTCTCGGAAATTGCGGAGAGCTGTCTGTGTGCTGCGAATGGTCTTCTCATTCTGCTCCCTGCTGAGCTCCGCTGCTCTCTCATCCTGGTCTGGAAAAGGGAGAAGGGGAAAGACAAAAAAAGCAGAACCCATGAGTGCATGTGATATGCTTTTGCCCAAAACAAATTTCCTTAAAAAAAAAAAAAAAAAAAATTTCACAAAGAGCACTGGAAAACATCATTACATACCTGTCACATGACTGAAAAGCCAACTTCAGTTTCACAAATGATGTACTACAGTATGACACAAACCCAAAATGACCTCCTCATGACACTGGGGCACAGTTTTATGCATGGAGATTTGTGGAAAACAGTGGAATTACACACAATCTGCTTTTTAAAACAAATGCAAAGTAGAAGGCTTTGCTGGGTGCAGGGCCCAATCCAAGTAATAAACCCATTCTGCATTGCCTCATTTGTGAAACCAGAGGTTGTTCTGGTTCCATTTTTGTTCTACAAAAAATAATTAAAGCATGATATTTATGACAGTAAAAATTATCTTTAATTGGACATATTTTTAAAGAGCTAAATAAATATAGACAGAAATGTACAGTACAAAGTAATGCAGCACTTCCTAACAAAGGAGTTGGCTGGTAAAACTACTACAGAGAATGTGTAATTTACAAATGTACAAGAATAAAAAAAAAGTATAGTTAATATGTTCACATCAGAAGATATGGAAGAAAAGCATCATTATACAGTCTCACCACATAATCCAGCTGTACCTTGACAGTGGAGGTACAATTGTGATAATTTCTTTTCATTTTGCAGAAAAATAAAATTCTGGAAACAACCTGATATTGCTCTGTAAGGCTATACTCAAAGTTACAATCAGTGACATATTGAACCACAATATTCAGATGCTACCGCTACTATGGTTGTTACTGACAGCTGATTTTCAGGCTAATACTAAGATAAATATAAAAAGGAAAGGCTTTTTACATGTAAGTGATTTATGTACTTAAGGACTGTTTTCTTGGCATATGCAAACTATCCGTCTGTACAAGGATGCAGTTTACATGCACATAGGTGGAACTGTAATTAAAAATGTGACAAACCATAATGGTCTTAGAAAATGAACAGCAAATGCAAAGAAGGAAAACTTGAATGGTGTGACTGTACTCTGTAATTGTGAATGGAACATTCCTTTTTCTCTCTTCTACTTCATAAGCAGAAGAGGGGGGGAAAGCCAGTTCTTTTTTGTTCTATCTCATTGCAAAACTCATACATTTTGGTGTCCAGTGCCATAGTAACACTCTCCAGGTGTTTCCCACCCAACATACACACAACAAAGTGATATGAGGCCAGCTGAAGTTCCCGATGCCTGTCTGTCATGCAGGCCAAGCTCATGTCAGGCCATGTAGCATACCCACGCTTTGCAGCACTGCTCAGACTCTTGCTTCTCATGCCTACCCTGCCCTGAAAGCCCGTTAACAGGGAGGGCAGCAGGGAAAGGAAGGTGGCCCTATCTCCTTCCCTAGCCCGTCTGCAATGGGGTGCAGAAATGTCACTGCACAGCTGGGCAGCTTCCCCTTCTGCCCATCTACAATGACCCTGAAGGGATTTCATCCCATCACCTCCACACCACAGCTGCAAAGATAGGCAGAGGGAGGGATTTGCCCAAGGACTTGCCAGCAGAACAGAAACAGAGCTGAGTTTATACCCCCTGGGACCAGGTCCTGTGTCTTCACTGCAAGGCATCTGCTGCATCCGTGGCACTCAATGAAACCTATTGAGAGGGGTCCTCAAACCCTCTGCAAAGCACAGAGAAGAAAGGGTCTGCAGCTGAGGCCTTCAGAAGCTTCCGCAGCCATGGAAAATGCTGCCACAGAGCACTGAGGTTTGCTCAAACTGTGCTCAAGGGGAAAAAGAAAAGGTCACCAGCCTGTTTCAGAAACTGGGTTTAATATTGATATCAAAATGCTCCTTGCAGCCTGCAGTGAAGTCTCATGCTTTAGGCAATGTATAGGATAGATCCTTTGATTATGGCCAGATGCAGGCTGGAAATAAAGAGACAATGCTGTCTGAAGCTCCAAAACAAACATTTACTCTGGTACCTTGTTCACTGCACCTCCACCCCGCGCTCTCCCCATCCCCCCCCCCCCCCTTATTATAGCACTGTGTAATTAATCAGTGCTTTGACTGACATCCCACATTTTAAGTACTGTCTCAATATAAACAGCACATATAATGGCTCAGTTTTATGCATGTCATCAATCACTACTACTTAAGAAGATAGCCTGTCACAACACAGCAGTGACACCCAGTCAGTCATTCATGTTATGGCATCCTTCCTTAATCTGCAAAGGAAATTGCCATATCTGCAGTTATGAAACCCATGCTGAATTAAAGAACCCCTGAAATTGCATGAGTGAAACAGTACCCCAGAAACACTGCATTCCTGCAGTGCTGTGGTGTGTCACAAGGCAGGTGGGAAATGTTAAAGATGTCAGCTTCTCATCTAGCCACATCAGGAGAGCTACATCAATTTTGACTGTGAATCCAGCCTGCAGTGCTAGTAGATTATCCTCTTCCTATGAAACCGCGCAAATATCAGGGATATCTCATAACATGGGATGAATGCAGGGAGGCAGTGAGAGCCAATGGACAGAGTCTGAGACAGCCAAAGTTATCAGATGTCAGCTGAGCCACTGTCATCATCTGCATATGCTTGTCATCCACAACAAAACCAGATGATGCAGTTGAGCCTAACTTATAAGGCAGCTCTTTATAGCGTAGGACAGCTGAGGAAGGAGACATAATTCTTCATGTCATTAAAGTCTTACTTCTTCGTTACCTAAGGAGATTTCATAGTGCTGAAACCATATAATACATCTCCAGCTACCATGTAGGCGTAAATTGTATCCAGGCAAGTTTTTCATAGCACCAAACTTTGTGTTTTCTGCTAATTTCATAATCTTATTTTCTGCTGCTGTGGTGGTTGATCCTGGTCACCCCTTAAGCATCTCACAGCCACTTGCTCACTCCCAGCACCAGAGGGACAGGGAAGAGAATAGAAAGGAAAAGTGAGAAAACCCATGAGTCAAGGCAAAGACAGTTTAATAACTATAGGAAAGAGGAAAAAGAAACCCAACTGATAAGTGATGCAAAGGCAATCACTCATCACCTTCTGAAAGTAGAAAAATGACCAGTCTGTAAGCAATGTCCACCTCCCACTCAAAACCCCTTCCTTCAGTTTTTATTGCTGACCATGTCATAGGGCAGGGAATATCCCTTTGATTGGTCTGGGTTGGGTGTCCTTGTTGTGTCGCCTCCCAGGCTTTGTCTACTCTAGACCTAGCTGCTGGGGAAACAGAGTGGGAAAAAAAGAAAGCCTTGACACTGTGCAAGTCCAGCTCATCAGAAGCCAAAACACTGGTGTGTCATTAAAAATGTTAAAAGTCACAAATTCAAAACACAGCAGGGTATGTGTGGTTATGAAGAAAGTTGACTCCACCCCAGCCAGACCCAGTACAACTATGCCATTTGGAACACTAATGAAACAGTGCCCAAGACCAGGTGCACCTTGCATCCTTTCTGTACAACCTTTGACAGGACAAGGAGACCATAAAAATTATTCTTTGGGTGCAGTCTGCAAATGGCCCTTGTAAAATACTTACAAGAAACCCATCAACTCTATACATCTTTACTCTGCCTACAGGAAATAGGTAGAAACAAAATCAAAGACCTGATCACAGTCTGGATATTTGGCATTGATTACTTCTGCCCTAGCCAAGTGGCCTTGCGACCTTGTCAGAGAAGATTAGGCTGGTGTAACCTCATTCTGTTCCTTACAAATCCACCTAGACTGACAGATAAAGAGAGGCTACATAAAAGTAATTCAGTCATTATGAGCTCAAGACTAAAAGACATCTCAATTGTCATCACAGTGAATTTTGGAAAATGTGTATGTTATGGTAAGGATCTGACAAGAAGGAAGAACTGTTGAGGTGTGAGACTTCATCTCTGGGTCTGGGTATTGAAAGTGAGCGTTGTCTCCCTGAGACAGGAGTGTTTTCAACGTAACAGTTCTCAGATATTTACTTGGTCTTGCTTTGCTGCATCTTGCTGAGACCAAACCAAAGGCTCCTTTGGTCAGGGCTTACTTTTTTTTTTAAAAAGATTTTCTGTGGTCCTGGTGGAAACTACTGAAAATGCAGGTGGGGATCTACAGTAGTTCATCGACTGCTGCGGACATAAACCTCTTTGCTCTCAGGCCTCCACTGCTCACAGCATCAACTCTTCATTGTGCACAGGTTCCAAAACTGGGTAAAACCACAGAAAAAAAATACCACAAAATGCTCCTCAATACAAGAGAACACCTCTGTATCAGAAAGGCCTGGACCTGCAAATTGCTGGAGGGTAGGAGACTGGGTAGATGTCTGATATGCTTGCACCTTTCTTACAGTCTTCTGTAGGTGTCTGCTGTTACGGTCTAAGAAGAAAGACACCCTCATGTTATAGTCTAATTTGTCACAGCTAGTAAAACAGTCTGAACCAACCAACCAAAACTTATGGTCATCATTGATCTACCAAGCCAAGCTATCCATAGTGCTATTTCCTTGTCACAACACAGCCTTTGGAGTCTGTAGTGCTAGTGCTGTCACCCATGTTTTACAGACTAGGAGCAGAAACATAGAAAATAAATTGACTTGGAGATGCATTTCCTGAGGTTCTGCTCCCTCAGCTGCTTGACTACACGGAGGACCTGGTTGGAACTTTCATGTTTCCTATCTGGAAATCATTGGAGTTTCATATCTAAGAACACCAGAACATGGCAGAAAAAGCTAGTAAAACCCACACTACTGTGGGATCTGGGGTAAACTCCCAAACAGGAGTTCGAAGAAATGCTGAGTAGCTTAGATGCCCCTGTTTCAATGTAGCCAAAGAGATAAAGTAATCTGGCAGAGATAAACAGACAACCTAGTGGGACCTATGTATCCCTGGCTAGCCCACAACCATGGGATGATCCCTCCCACAGAGCGACAGCTGTCTTCTGATCTTTTCATAATCTAATCTTAATGCAGCCAAGACTGAACACTATCAGTTGAGTTATCAAACTCAGGGTTGTTTTTATTTCAGCCCACACACATACACACACTTAAGACTCCCTGAAAAGGACGTAACCTCTGTAATTAGTTATAGCAGGGGGAAAGACGCTTTCACTACAGACAGATGTAGATTGTTAATGTTCAGAGAGGGAGTTAGTGGGAGTCATGATCCTGAGCTATTACTGCAAACAGTCTTAAACTCTGCATAAGGTAGGCAGTGAGATCTCAAAAGTACATTAAAAGTAAGGTGGAATTTTTGGTGGTAATCATATCACCAACAAGAGTCTCTGCCCAATTTGCCTTCTGACTAGAAAAATGCTTCTGCAGCAGACCTACTTCCACCAAATGCTTTCATTCAGGTTAAAAAGCCTAGTTAACCACACACATGGCACCCCATTATCTCCTCATTGGAGCTAAGTGTGCTCTCTCCACCCCCCAGCACTTTGCAGGTTGGCTCTTGCCCCTGTTCTGCAATTACTGAAAAGCAGTGATATCCAACCTACAGCCCATGGCCGTATGCAGCCCATTAAAACAGTTAACATAAACCACAGCCTACTCCTACCTTTTTTTTCTCCTGTACCCACTTGTTTCAAGAAAGTATCTGCAGGCAAATGACATTCCCAAGTCAACAACCGCAGCTGGCAGAGACCACGCAATGGGGTCAAGTCAGGGCAGGGAAGGGCTGGGGGACCCTCTGACAAATGTGCCCTCCTGGAACCAGTGCTACAGCTACCCTGTCGGGAGTGGCTGAATGCCACCATCGTACCATGGCATCCCCGAGTATCAGTCTTTCTGCATGCAAAACTTAGAAAGCTGATGGCTGGTTTTCACTGTATCAAAGGAATAAGCAAGTGAAAGCCATTCTCCCATCTCACTGCCGAAGAGTGAGGGTGAGGGTAACTGCAGGAGGTCCCTCCAGCAGGGCTCCCTCTGAGCACTCACAGAAACACCCTGAGATTAAGAGACAGGGAGAACTAAATGCTTGGAGAATTTGATTTTTGGCACTTTTACTGTCTGGTACAGGCTAACTTCCCTGGGGCAACTCCTACACACACAGAGTAGTCAAAGGCTTAAGTCAAAAATACACATTTTAATGTAATTATTTCATATCCAACAATAACCATTTTTTAGGAAGTCCTAAGGCCAAATAAAGCGTGTTTCCTGTGCCATAATAATCATACTTATTTACGCTTAAGCTTGTTGAGTCAAAGTCAAAAGACAGGGGAAAACCCTGTGGCTGCCTGGAGACTTTCATCAGGTTTTGACATCTAACAGCTTCTGAGCCCTGCAGGATCAAAGGATTAACTTGTTAGCTGCAGATTATTTAAGCAGAAGAAAGTGCTCCTGCACTTTTTCTTGAATTTCTGCCCTACCCATCTGATGTTGCTACTAAATTCTGTTTAACAGTTACAGTTTCTCACTTCCACTACATTAAATCAAAGTCTACATAGTTTAACATTTTCAGAAAAGCATATAAAATCTATAGTACAATACAATTTATTAATTAAAATCCATTTATGAAAGATGTTTTCTGGCAAAACCAAATTATGCTTCTATTCAGTTAACCCTCTCCAACAAAATAATCAGTGAAATATTTTATGATTCTAAAATTAAAAAGCTTTAGATTCTGTCAGTGAAAAAGGGCATAGATTGCAAGCACATGAGCATAAGAATATTTATACATTGGTATCTCCATGAAGTAAGAGTCACTAAAATAATCTTTAGTCAACTGTACATTTTATTGCAAGGTACAGAATGGTCTGATAAGTGGATGCTCGCTCGGACACTAGTGTTGGTTTTCAGTTTCTGTTCATTTTCACTACTTTGTCACCACAACAGCCTGAAAAGATGCAGGGTGCAATCTGGCTGCTGGCAAAGTCAACAGGAAAATTCACATCATTATTAATGGGACTACTGCATGATCCTCAGATGACAGAAAATTTGTAGCCATGACAAGGGATTAAGAATTTATGTCCTCCTATGACTGACTGCATCAACCTTTTAAATAGTGGATACTAGCAATCACAAATGAACAGCACCAAAACCGCAGTGCTCTAGGGACTTGGATTTCTACAAGGCTCCCTTCCTGGCTGTATGTGACATCTGAGCTATTTCAACATAAAGGTACTAAAAATCCCTTTTCTAAATTAAAAAAAAAAAAAAAAAGTTTTTATTTGTTCAAAATACGATTGCCACTTCATCTAGTTGTCTGGTTTTGGTTTTGTCAGGGCTACTGGAAAAGAGAAGTGTTGCATGCTAGTTTTACCTTACATTTCATTTCTTCCACTGAACACTTACAGTGGTCTTTCTGGAGTAAGAGACTGTATCATTTCCTATCTCCTTTGGAAGCTGTTCTGTGATGCACTGGTGTGAATTGCTGCAATACAAAATGGGATGCATTTCCTTTGTATCCTGACAGCGGGGCTACTCAGTTCTTACTTATCCAGATCTCACTGTCATTTGGCAGGAACAAATACAGACTCCAGCTCTCCCAGGCTTGCATAACACTGCAGCACTTCACGGCAAGATGCTACAGCTGCTCCCTGGGGCACAACATGGGGACCAGCAGAAGATGTTTTGCAAGAGCACTGGAGAAACCCATAGATCTGGTACTTGGGTGATGTCCAGGCAAAACGTACTTGGCTCACAGCTGGACTGGAGTCTGCCATCTTAGCTGCCCTGTTCCAAGTCAGTCACTTGGATTACAGCCAAGCCTGGAACCAGTTCCAGGTCTACCTGCCCTGCCTTGTCTCTCTCTTCTTTACAAGAGGTTTATAAAAACAAATTCTTTTGACACATATAACTGACTGAGGTTCAGGGACCCAACTTTTCATAGAAGTGGAGGATATAAAAGCCAATGCTTGGAGTTTTCTGTACTGCAAACCAAAAAACATTAGAAAACTTTAGAAAAAGTGAAACCTCTTTCATTCAAAATAACTGACTAAACTTTCTTCACCTGTGTTCCCTTCTAACACATAATTGCGCCCCCTTCAGAGATCAGGTTAAAAAAATCAAGTAGATTGCTGAAACTGAAGTGCTGCTGAAAGTTGGTAAGTGGCAAACACAACATAGTATGCGAAACAAATGTTAGCTTTATGTTGAGCATGCATCTTTACATTCATCCAAATAATCCTAAAATAATTTACAGCTAACTCCACTTAGAAAAAGCCAAGTATTGATTTTAGTTTAAGGCTAAAGACAAGATAGGTTTTTTGCCATTTTCTTCATGTTAAATATTTAACTCTGGAAAACAGAATTGATTTTTACCCAGGTCTTTTTAACAACACAGTGCAATCTTGCCCTTTCGAAGCATGTTATTTGTTTCATGAGCTGTGGCAAAAGGAATCAAAGGAGTAGGATGGTGAGTGTCTAACCTACCCTGAGAACTGCAAGCTGGATGATGCACAGCAGAAGCAATGCACTCATTTTCCAAGAGGACTTGGCTGGCTTGGCACTAGCCCAGAAAGTGTTGCATACATGTCCTCAGCAGAATACTTGTTTTTCTCCCAGCTAAGTTTTCAATTCAACAAAGCATATTTTAAGTGCGTTCTGGGTTGGGGTCCCTGTATTTAAGTATATGTTTATGTAGAAATGTAGAAAATAACTGGACTAAGTCATCATATGTTTAGAAGGTGGAAGAGCAGCACACCTGAATAACATTTATAGTATAAGATGACTTGATTCAAAAGTTAAGAGAAAAAACAGTAAGAAAAAATCAAAATAAGGAGAGAAAAAACTGTAAACATCTGAGAAACACCTCCTTTGAATTAAGCTTAGTATTTAAAAATGAAACATGAAAAGAAAAATATAAATTCTTATGGCACAACCCCATTTCTTACAGAAGATGCTATATTTTCCGTAAAGTTTTGGGTTTTTTTTTTCATAAGCACCTTTACGTGCTCATACAGAGAAAGCCAGCTTTACATGTTTAAACAGTTCTCACAAGCACCAGTTGCTCAGACAAAATTTAACTAGTGGACTGGTTTGCACAAAATCAGATACAAATTTATATGGCATTTTGGAAAATCTGGTGCAGTGCAATTTTGTGCCTCTGCAGTTGCAAGCCCAGTGGAAGAAGAATGAGAAACAGGACACAAACATGTGTCCCTTTACAGTTCAGTCTTCTCTTTACATGCCAGCCCACAACACCAGAGGCTTAACATGGTCTCAGCTATGGCCTACCACCACTTTTAATGTCATTGCATTTAAGAGCTAACTTTAATAACCATAGTTGAGAAAGCAATGCAAGAGGACTCAAAGGGATAAGCCAGGGCTATGAAGTTTGCCCACTTTTGATTCATTCCAGACAGCAGCTGAGAAGCAAATTTAGGAAATACGGGAGGAAAATATAGAAGGGGGAAGAGAAGGAAGAATCAGAACAAAGGGATGTGAAAAAAAGAACAACCCTGAAGAGGGTGATTAAAAACAGATGAGGATCCTCATCATCTGAAATGTAATTTATATCACTGTTTCAGAATGAGGCAGTCTAACCGAGGAAACAAGCAGTGACACAAAGAAAAGGAGTATGTAATACATATTTTATTACATTCATCATAATAAGCTGCACTTTAAGTCTTGGCCAAAGCATATTCTTAAATCAAGCTGAGAATGTGAGCAGCTTCAGACTTAAGAGCATGAGGCCCACATGACTGTAATTAACATAATAAATCATGCCGTGGAGCTCTCTACAGAGGCTGACAGTGCTTAGTTGATATATTGCTTATTAGAGACTGCAGACTTTTTTCCTTCCATTTTATTAAAGTGCCATTATTAGTGATTCAAGACGTACTCTTTCCTATTCTGGCTGAAGTATCTGCTGCAGGTGTAACAGGAAATGTGTTGGGAGTTCATGCTGTTGACTTCTGGTAACAGACTGCAGCACATGCACCCTGAAGAACTGCACTTCAGTACCTTTTCTCCTACCCGCATCTTCAATTTAGCAAAGTACTCAAATCACCTTGTTACTGAGCTTAAAGTTTTAGTTTTGAAATTCTCTGTTGGTGATTGTGCCCAAACAGGCCAATTTGCTTTTACCTTGCACACCGTGTATTCTCCAGTATGAGTGAAGCAAGCTATGAAGGGCACAAACTCTGTGAAGAGTTTACAACCTTGCCCAACTAGTTTCAATGCACACTTTTAATGCACATACTTCCTTTGTCTTCACTAGGTCAGAGAGCAGAATTTAAGGACCAGATCTTTACACAATTCTCCAGAGAGCATGAAGTGCAACACATGAAGTGAAATAACTCCTAAGGTGGATTTTTTAGCATGTTTTTCTGTTTTAAGCCTGTACTGAGAGTCCTCTCCAATTCAGAAAAAAAAAACCCTTGAACTTCATTTTCACCTTTGCAAACAACTCTCACCATATTAAGAAGGGGTGGAAGTTCAAAGACTTAAAGGTCCTACAACACTTGAGGGAGACTCAACAGCTGGGCAGAGGGCAGAGACGCGAACACATGACAACTTGCAGACAGGCTACAGACCTCAGGTGTTAAGATACTCTGGCAGCTGCCTACATGCCCTGGCTGACCAAAGCACACACACTTTGTCCAAACTAGCTATGGCACGTCCAGGCTTTTGTCAGCACAAGGAGCCCTAAGAAGCACAGGAGCAGCTGGAAATTCTGCACAGAGAGGAAACAAAGAGATAAGGAACACACATTTGTCAGGAACCAGGCTGTTGTTCATGGCACAAATAGTTTATTCTGTCCTTCAATACATGTTTAAACTTACTTTATCACAGTTTAATTGAATAGATATTTAGCCACATTTTGCAGCTCAGCTTGAGTAAAGTCTCTTTAAATAAACTAAGGAGTTTCTATTTTTTTCATACACACACATACACATCTCTTAGCTGCTCAGAATATTGTTATTATTTCTCTTCTGTAATTACATTGTCAGAATTTTCCTGTTTGGACTGTATTGTTATTTCTATAAAAATAATTTGTTCTTCTGTATATGATATGAACAATCAGTTCCCCTGCTACTGAATGAGCTCATACCAAAACCAACACCAACTAATTCATGTAACAGGTGACATGGGGTATAGATTAATGGATATAATTATAGATGTATGTTAGACATATATGTCTATTTTATTATGCACTAGCACAATAAACAGATGCATTTAACAACAGTACAAATGAATGGTAAATGGAACAAGTTATTTGTCAAACTAAGTTTTCTGAGGGGTATCTGAAATCAGGGGCAACTGAGGCAAAGACACTTCTTTATACAGAGAGAAAAAAATAAATGTAAACCTGTGAGCAAAAAGCAAAGCAGTTATCAGCATACAGATGTGAATGCTGCGCTGTAATGCCAAGAATAGTTTTCCTGTCTGTTAATTTGTTTTCTTGGATGTACAGTCAGTAAGAGAGAAAGTCCCAAACAAATGACAGTGCTTCATTTCCCAAGAGTCAATGACAGAAAAAAATCCCCGTAACTTGGTATATCCACATGACTGAAGGACAGAGCTCACCACAATCAGAAGACAGCTCCAAGTGGTGGACTAAATCAAATTATTCCCATACAAGAACATCCATGCTTCTGTGGTTCATTCATACCACTATCCTTGATCAGCCACAGTAGTAAAGCAGAGATGAGGCAGATAACCAGTTAAGAGAGAGGTGAGTGTAAACAGAAAATTGAAGCAAGCTACTAAAAAATCAGAAATTAACAACCTTATTTTTCACAGGCTTGATCTTTGGGCACAGGTATGTCTTGCTTGAAAAGATTCAGTAATACAGCACATTCAGCTTTTGCACTGAGGTGATGTGACCTGGGTCAGAATAGCTCAGAATAATTTTTTTCCTTCTCTGAACAAAACAGAAGGCCAGGTTTTTGCTTTCTGACCCACCACTCCTCACCCCCACACAACTCAGCAAGCAAGCAATTAAGTTTTATTAATCCTTAGCTGTATGGTTTCAAGTAATGTTTTCATCATTAAGACCTAGTTAGTGAAAAGCAACAACAGACCACCATGTCACTGCCAGTCATCCTGAGTTTAACCAACAGGAAAACATACAGTATTTCTCTCTGTTTGTGTGAATTCACTGTTTAAATAAGTTAGTAAAGGTAGTGGGAGTGACAGGTATATGTTAGAAGTAAGATGCAGCCAATGCACTTAATGGTCAATGTATAATTAAGCATATAACATAAAGGTTTCATCAGACTCAGCAAGGTCTTCAGCACCACTTTTTACATTACATGCATGCAGGATGTCCTGTTCCCAGCTCCCACCAGGGCCAGGATTTGGTGGCAGCCGGGACGTATGTACAGCTGCCTCTAACACAACCTTTGTCCAACCATTTTTGCAGGGCAACACTGCTTGGCTCCAGACAAATGCAAACTCATCTGGGAAATGAAAATATAGCTCTGCCCACCTGTCCCACAGAGGCCACTAGGCACATTCAAGATGTTCAGAACAGCCAATGTCAAAAGCCACTTTTGTGCGACCAGTTAGTGGAATGCCCAAGCAAGAAAGATTCGTCAGGGAAAGTAGGCATTTCAGTTTCTCTCTCTTCAGGCTTTGATTTAATAGCCTGGTTCACACTTCCTGAAAACAGCATGGGCATATGCATCATTTAAGTATACTTTATCAAAGAAAGATGGATTTCAGCACGTTTCAGTGCTTCCAGGATCTGGGTGTCTTAGCAAGCACTGCTTTGTGCTGTGTCAGCCATGGTAAAATATCTACCATCATGCTTCTCTTTTCTTTTCTGGAAAAATTCAAACAATAATTTATGTATTCAAAATTGTTATCTTGTTTAAATAGACAGAAAATAAACTTGGAAAATTGTACTGATCTGTTTCATGCTCAAGCAGGTTCTAGGTTCACTGCAAGCACACAAAAAAAGATGACAGAGCAAGACTCACTAAAAGAGAAAAAAATTAAGTATGAGGAAAATGGGAGAAATGAGAAATCACTGTGTGCTGCCTTCACAGAACAGCTGGTGCAAAAATGGCATGTTGTCATCATTGAGACAGTTGAAAACAGTTCTTCTCCAGGTTTACTGCTGCTCTTAAAAGCTTAGACCTTGAATAAATATGTGAAATAGTTCTATAGATATATTTGCTGAAGTACCAGCCTCATCCAAAGTGGAAAAACACTCTCAAAAAGTATCCTAACCTAAAACGCCAAAACCTTTTCCCTTTCCATCCCAGCACCCCATCCAAAGTGCCAAAGGAAAAAGTGCATGTCTGAGGGCCTTCCAGTGTCTCTTTTGGCTGCTGTGCTGCACCTCCTCTGCAGATCCCAATCTGATCCTGCCTTGCCTCTCTTTTCTTACTTTAAGACAGACAAATTATAAGATGAAAATAGCTCCAAAACTAAACAGAGCAATTGCAAAGATCACATAAAGAAAAAAGATCTCTGATCAAAACCACCATGTTAAATAATCTTTTATTTCCTAAAAATAAAGTGATGTTCAGTACAGATTTGTCCGGTTTCCTTTGTTGTTTCCATATGTTTTCAGGACACCTGGAACAAGCAGAGGCCTTATTTTCTTCCTTTATATACCAGTATCACAAAAGGCAGCATTTCGCACAGAACTGTTGTCTAAAACACCTTTAGTGAAAGGGAGAGCATAGCACCTAGATCATGCTGGTCTTGCAAAAAAGATTTATTAATTCTCACTTGCGTTTCTTATTTTTTGCTTTTCTGCCTTTTGCGTTGGGATAATGGGGAAGAGGTTACATTTCTGAGTCTGAAATGAGCAGTGATGTTCCAGAACACAACATGGGCAGTTTCTCTTCTCATATGACACTCCATCTTAGTTAATACTGTTTGTGCTATGGTATTTTAAACTAAGAATATGTCAAATTAAATGTCCACAATTCTCAGTGATGCAATTGCTCTCTTCAAAACCCCAGAGAACATCCCTGATTGTCTGGCAGCTGAACTTGGCATGCTTTACAGATTTAATCCTTAAAAACTGCTGGGGCCTGCCTGCAACAGATACTTCTGAGGGTATGGATTCAGTTCTCTCGTAGCTATAGGCAAGCAATTCCCTCAGACTGCACGGAAACTACCATTCCTCACCTGTTGCAGAGGATCAATAGGCCTATGCAGCTCTTATTGCAGGACAACTCAAAGCCCATCCCCAAATGTCTCCCACACCGATCTACTTTCTGAATGAATAATCATGAATGACTTCCTCCAAAATGTGTGTGTGTATATATACAGTAATGCTGCTGCATGATGCCTCTGTGTGCTACAAGTAGTTCCACTCAGAAAAGGTCTGTGGGAGTGGGGCAACAAGCCCTGACAGCAAGAAAAATATCAGCTTAATCTCTTATTTGCGTAGCTGCTTTGATAAATACTTAATACTTAGGACAAGAAGACGACTGCCCTCTACGTGACAAGTCCACCATTGGTCTTCAAGGTTGCAAAGAGGCTGGCATGAGCCTTCTGTGTCTGGAAAGAATTTCCACTAAAGTAAATACATATGGAATCCTGAAATAGTGATAAATATACTTCTTAAGTACAGTGAAAATCTAAAGATGTTGCTATACTCGATGAGTCTTCATTTCAGTGCTCTCCCGCAACAATTACTAACTTGATAAATGCTGCTTGTAGGAACAACTTCACAAAATATACTCTGATACTAGAATTATTAGGACTGTGCTTTAATTATTTTTTTTTATTTGATTGTCATGCTGTGTACCCATATGGTAAAAGGAAATAGATGACTACTTTGCAAAGGCTGAATTTGTCCTTTTTATGATACTGTCCTGCTTTTAAAGAGAACTACCTTACAATATTATAGAGAAAAGTAATATCAACCTCATTAGCAAAACTTATAGAATAAAGCCTCTATAATATTAGTGTATAATTTAACAGTATTTGGACACAGATAATTAAAGGTGGGAGTGGGCTGGCAAATCCATGATGCAAGATCAGAAGGCAGTGGCAGTGCAGGAGGTGATTAATCAACTCACTAGCTTCCTTTCTGGGATGATTAAAACTATAATGATCTCATCTTATTCTTCTAAATAAGCCAGGCCCTTGCAAATGAAAAAAATAATCACCAAACTATGTTTTTTCTAAATATCTGTCTCAGCACTTATTATGTTTAGTTCAGCTACTACAGCAAGAATAGATATCAATTATGGGACCTAAAGAGTCACCAGTGGACCGTGAACTCCTTAGTCCAACAGAAAGAGGAAGAAACTGTCTCACCCCTACATACATTTAATTGTTTGCTTGATCACATTCAGTGGCGTATGCCCCTGGAGACAGGCTTCAGCAGTGACTTTAGCCAAAAGTCATCAATCTTTGTATGTAAATCACAAATACAGAGACCAATCAGTAATTATTTGAGTGTTCCTAGAAAAGCTCAAATAAAGTTTTTTAACTTCTTTCTGATATGATTGTTTGCCTTGTGTTACATTCCTTCTTGGCACAGTTCCACTGGACTTGGAAGAATTACAGCAGGGATTAATCTCACTCTTCTGTACATATGGCTGATGCTTTACATACCTCTAAAAAGAGGTATTATTTTTTCTTGTTTGCACTTCATTGGAATGTGCTGGCTGACATCTTTTTTGCCTTGCAGTGTAAACACTGATTTTGGAGTTTAAGCTAAACCTAGTCAAAATTGGCAATTCATGAGTTGGGGGGGACTTCTTTCTTCCCTAAGTCTTGTAACATTTTGAAACTCATATGTATAAATTATATCTATCAATAAATATTTTTATGTATCAGCTGCTCTGTCTTATCCCACAAACTCATATAACAGCTCCTAATCCATGAGTCTTATGATCACAGAGGACCTCATTCCCATTTAATTTATACCCACACAATTTTAGGGGCAGCGGGGTGCATCCTAGTTCTTTTCATTGCAGAAAAATACTTTATCATCGTCCACATAAAAGCTCTACATCAACATCAGACAACCCCCAGAAGCACTGCATTGTATAATGGTCATGTCTGGATAGAGACATTATGTGAACGCCTGGAACCGACAGGGATGTCCACACGGAGAGCCGAGCGAGAGTCAACCCATGAATCATGAAAGGCTGCAATCCTTGCTCACACCTTCCCAAGATGAGAGCACAGGAGCAGAACAAGACCTTAGTCACCAGGCTAAGCTGATCACCAGGCACTGATCTGGGATCCTGGAATACCAGCTACAGAGCAGAAAAGTGCAGGGAGTTGCTCGGAGCAGAGACAATAGAGTCAGCAAGGCTAAGTACTGCTCTCAGCACAGACCAGGGTATTTGTTCATCACAGCACGCATTCAACACCTGATTCTATTCAATAACCACCGCAGAAGGACAGTGTGTGGCATGTCGACTAAGAAAGCAGTGGTGCTTCTGGACAACTTAATTCCCTTCTAAACTCTGCAAATGCCTGTACATGTAAAATATCACCCAGCAGCCTGGCAAATTCAGTGATGGGATATGCATGAAGGCATTGTGATAGCAACCACAGAATATGATTTGCCACACCTCTGACAGAAGCACCTACTCTTTGCTTTCTGCACATTTTGTACATATGGGTTTAACATCTTTTAGTGCATCCTTATGGAACTCTTTGCTCGTGTATCTATAGTGTTGGACTAATGTTGGACCAGTGATATCTTGCTGCACTATCTTGTTAATCCAAAGCACATATTCACCCTCAAGTCTTCAGGTGGAAAGTGAGTATTCTTCATAAATATTTTGGTAATTCAGCTTCTGAAGTAAGCCTTACCTCTCAGAGAATCAAAACTTGCCTTCCTGCACAATAAGCTCTATCCTCCTTTGAGCCATAGTCTTCCTCTGTATGCTTCTGCAGTAACACCAAATCTTTTCCATTCATGGTTTCAGACATCCAAATGTTACATGTACTGCAGCCTAAAGCATCATGATTCTTACCTTCCATCTTCACTGATGTGACCAACCTTGCCCTTGCTGGTTCTTGGACATAAAAAACAGATCAAGTATTAGCAGAAGACAAAAGAGGCTGTTTGGGAAGTAGAAACTGCAGAAATTCCCTGCTCTACACCACTGCGAAAATCTGTCTCCTGTCAGATGTACATCCTCTCATTTATTTCCACCAGAAAAAAAAGGACTATATATACCTATATATATTCTTGAAGGCTTTGCTGATAAAGTGGTATAGGACAATCTGAAAATTCACAGATGAATGTCCACTTATTCTCTCTGGGCTGAAGTTTAAAAAAAATAATTAAGTATATTCCACAATGCTTAGATGAAGACCTGAATCCAGCAGATACCAGCGTCTAGCCTCATTGAATCTTCATTGGGATGCCATTCCACTTTTAGGACACAAAAATACCTTTGTGAAGTCCCTGCTTTCACATTCAGTTGTCATGGTTTAACTAAGGAAAGGGATGGGGGGGCGGAGTTTGAAAGAGGAACTAGTTCAGAAGTATAGTGTGGATTAAACTGGCCTAAGCTAGTATATATCATCAAGATTTTTGATTTCATGAAAAACGTCACTCAAAAATCCATGACCTACAAGATAACCACACATGGAAACTATCAGCTGTGTCTGATACAAACGCAAGGATATGTCACTTAAGCTAAAACTCGAAGTGGTATTTCTTGCTGGTTAGATCACACCCTTTAATCATAACATCATTTAAGGCCTTAGTCCTGCAAAGACCTCACAAACATACAACCAGTTCTAATGGGACCAGAAGCAAGGCTTCACATATTATTTTAAAATTAAGTAACACTTGGTAGCAGACAAGGCAGAATTCAAATTCCCTGCTTACTTTCAACTGTACCTTTGTTTCTGTCTGTTTAGAACAGAAACATTTCTACGTAGGATAGACAAACATACCCTTGTAGTTCAATATATCTCAAATTGTATATATCATGCACCACTTCCAGTACATCACTCTTTGTTAAGAGACAACCTAATGAAATCACTGTATATGAGCAGAGTAAAGCAATCACTCTGATCTTTAATCAGACCTCCACATTTTATCTGCAAGACTGTACTGTGCAGAACTACACATCTGTTATAAATTCACTTGCCAACATTGCCCACTTCCCTGAAACTTGAGCATTTATTAACACCAGCACTTCTTTCCCAAAGGAGCAAGCTCTATGGAAATCAGAGACTGATATATTGAGTTTTAGTCATATGTCAATCATTTACCCTAGTTAATATGCACCTACCTCTGAGTACAGTAACAGCATATTACAATAACACTATACTGGGCTGAGAAAAGGAACTACATAACACTTTTTGAGAACACAACAAATTTAAGTATTGAGAACATAACTGTGAACTGGAATTTGGACAGCACACTGAGATAACATTAATGTCTATGCAAGATGTGCTAGGAGGTTTTGAGGGTTGATTTACACAGTCAGCGTAAACTCAGATGCAATCCCACTTTCTCCTCACAGTGAGACACTAGACATAGACCAACCCTACTCTGGAGACTATATAAATATGAAAATGTGTTGCTGCATCCATTCTTGTAAGGTTTAACCCTACTAGTAACGACTGCTAACCTTGTTCTGCTTCTGAGGACCTGACAAAAGCGGTTTGAAAGGGCTTGGATTTTTTTAATGATTGTGTCAAAAGTAAATCACTTCTCCCAGGTAACACACACCTATCAGGACAAATTCTGCTAAGGTTTGTATTCCATTGTCCCAGCTTGCAAATTTGAGACTGAGCAAGTTTCAGTGGCAGACTGGTAGAAACCAGCTCTCATATATACAGCAGTGATATGCTGTAACCTGAGAAATGCAAAACAAATAGGTTTACCATGCAATTCAGATTGACATCAGGCATCTTGTATCTCTCATAATTAGCTGAGCAGAATATGTTCTAAACTAGATGGAATCTGTAAGAGAATTTCCATGAGGGATGTTAAATGACAGGACTACTGCAAAGTAGCATCCCAAAGATATAGCCACGCAGAAATTAGTTCCAAAGAAGAGGGTTTTTTTGCTGTAACTAAGACAATTATCATCCTTTCTGATTTCTAATGCTTAGTTTGGTTTTGCTTAGCAAAACCAGGTATTTAACTTTGCCCATTGTTTTATTTGGCAACAAGATCTGCAGGCTCTTGCCAATTAATAGATTTACTAGTGTTCAATCAGGTTTCAGGGTGTCCAGGTTGAAGTATCATCAAGGCTGTTAAAGTCAATGTCTTTAGTGCATTGTCACAAGGACCGCAATATAGGCAGGTTTCTCCCCCGCCCCCCTGCCTCCCACCCCTACATTTTGGCTCTGCTCTGTTTGATCAGATACTCCTAGGCTGAACCAGCAAGGGGAGCAGATGGAGAACTCGCTCCTGCCCTCGCCTGCTCCTGGGATAGCACCATTCACCAGCTGGAAAAGCAAAGTCAGCCCTGTCTTGCGCTCAGGTCTAGAGGGAGCTGGACAGCCTGCTCAATAAAGAGATTTCCTCCCCCTCCAGAAGATCTACAGCCAACACCGAGTTATTTTGCACGTGGGATAACCATTCAGCAGAAGTATGCCGTTTTAACATGCTCTTTATCCAATAATGTTGACCTGTTTGTGACGATTCTCAGTGCTTTGGCAGCAGCAAGAGATAAAAAAAATATGAAGGACATGGGCTTTGAGAATTTCCACTGAGAACAGAGAAAAACAGGAATTTTTTGGACTTGGATTAAAGTTTAAGTATTATCAATTTCATGGTTAAAGTTGTGGCTGTCCTTATCTCTGCAAGCTGCTCTAAGGGAAACAATATTTACAGAAGTGCAAACCTCTTTCCAGGTACTCTCCTTGTGCCCTTCTTTGCCTCTCCATGTCAAACCACTCTTCTGACAGCGTGAAGGCAACACCCAGCCTGCAACTCTGGGCTCCAGTGGCTGAGACCACTTCTTTGTGGTTCATCAAAACAGTGCATGGCTGGGTTTCATGTCCTCCCCACCCTGTGCATACAGCAAGGTGGCTGCACCCCATATCCCATGACACAACTGCACCCAAAATGGACCTATAAACCTAAAAGCGTGCTTTCCCTATAGCAGCAGTACACTTTGTCAGGCTCCTGGCCTTTGCTCAGTTGAGGTCTCCCAAATCCTTTTGAACTGGGGGCTGTTTCTCTATCTACCGACTTACGAACCAGTGGGACTGGGGCACCCTTGTGCAAAGCAGCACCTCCTCTCTGGCCACCCTGTCACCAAGCCATGCCTGGGGGGCCACCCCCAAAAATGCCTCCACCCCTGCACTCCTGCCCCGCGTCCTACCTGGCACTGACTGCGCCGCTGCCTCAGGGGGGGCGGTGGGGGCGGCATGGGGCTGCTGCTGGCTGGAGCTGACCTCAGGCTCCGCGCTCACCGAGGGCGAGCTGGCTGCCTCGCCCCCTGGAGCTGGCTGCGGGGTGGGCAGGAGGGTCTCCTCGGAGGCTGGTGGCTCCTCCTGACCAGGCAGCTGCAGGGCTGAGAGGGGGATGCTGATGGGTTTCCCGGCAGCTGCGGTGGTGTTGGAGCTGGTGGCTGGCACCTGAAGGGCCGCCACAGGGCCACCGCCTGCCCCCCGTGCTGGGGAGGCCAGGGGGCCCCGGGTCGGCCTCTGTGTGGCCAGCCGGGACATGCCCGGGGGGGAGGTGGAGAGGCGCTGCGGGTCGGGGTCGGGGCCCATGGCAGGCTGGGGCAGGGCCCTGGCAGGGCCCAGGCAGGAGGGCCCAGCCTGGGCCTGCGGCTTGGGCTTGGACATCTGTGTCAGGGCCAGGGCCGGCCCATCAGCACCACCCGTCAGCTCAGCGTTAGCCACTATGTAGTAGTCCTCGGGGAGCTCCTGCTTGATCTTCTTGAGCAGCACCTCGCCACCACCCTCATCAGCAGGCTGTGCCTGGGCAGCGGCGGGCAGGCCAGCAGCTGGCCGCTTGCGGGGGCCAGAGGGGGCCCGGTGGGGGTGTGGCTCAAAGTCACTGTCCTCATCGGTGACCGAGGACTCGCACACCATGTCAAAGAGGGTGGCCTCATCCTCGTACTCCTCCACGGGCTCGCCTAGCTCCGACGGCTCACTGCAATAGGAGAAGTCACAGGAGTCACGAGTGCGGGTGCAGTCCAACTTGGCCTTCCCTGGCCGGCCTGGGTAACGCTCCAGGGGGCTGGCCTGTGCCTCCGAGGGCACTCCCAGCATGCTGGGGCTGTCCGAGTTGAAGCTGCGGCTGTCCTGGAAGCAGACACGCTCCTGGGAGCCGGCCCGGCAAGTGGCGGCCAGGGGCCAGTGGTAGGCATGGCCAGCGCTGCAGCCCCACATGGCTGTCAAGTTGCCATGGGCCCCCTCGGAGAGCAGGTGCTTGAGGTTGGGGATGAGGCTGCAGATGGTCCCGTGGCTGTGGGCCCAGCTCACCAGCTTGGAGAGGTTTTCAGAGGAGGTGTGAAGGCAATCCTCCATGGTACTGGATCAACAGCACCTCACCACTGGGAAGACAGCTGTAGACGTGGTTCAGATCACAGGGTCCTGGCAGTCACAGTTGTGTGTTGCCAAGCTCATGCTTGCTGTTTACCTGCAAACAGAGAACAAAACACCACTCTTCAACATTCTCAAAGCAATACCAAGTTTGCATGGACAAGTGAAACATTTATAAGTTCAGCTAAACCCATTTCACTCTCATCTCATGTGCTCCAAAACACACTTCTCAAAAGAGTGCATGCTTTTAAGTGGTCTCATTTCTCATTCTGCCTGCAAAAAATCTGTTTTTAAACCCAAGGGAAGGAATACCCCTGCAATACAGAGCTAAACTAAGATAAAATGGCTTTTAAAGTAAGCCAGTTCAGTATCAGTGGCAATATGATTTGAAACTTACAACTCTGACAAAATGCAGATGCAGCCCAAAAGATAGTGACTGTGTCTTCATACCTAGGAAATTAAAACTAAATAAAATCTTAACATATACAATTCATCTTGAACACCAGGGTGGCAATCAAGCACCAACTCAGACACTTCCTCTGCACCTGATGAAACTTCATGATATTTTACATCATTTAGGCACATTTCTCAAATGCATCAAATGTCTCCTTTGCAGCTGAATTTGAGAGGCATTGAAATGAAGGTCAGAAACTTCATTTTCAATATAAAGAAAAACCAAACAAGTTCACCCTTCACTGAGCTATACTGACAGTCATCAGTTGTCCAAAAGCTTAGGAGAAGCTGAAGGGACCTAAAACGTTTAACTTGTAACCTTCCTTAAACTCTGAGAGTTAACCTTTTTCTTTTTTCTCTTACTGTCTGTTTTCCCAGATCTAAATCATGATTCTGTTCAAGACAAACACTTGAGTTGCTGTTTTCATCAGAACAGTTTAGAAATTTTCAGCACAAGGCATGGACCTCTGGGGCCAAAGCCATGAATCCTACAATATTTCAAGTCAAACATAAAAATACAAACCCTATCACATGTTCATCTTTCCCTGCCAGGAAGTTCTTCCTGCCCACATTTTACAGCTACTTCCCAGTCAAGGTCTCATCCCACACAAGACTGCAAGCCCTCAACTTCTCAGGACTTCAGTGCCAGGAATTTGTAGGAGATGTTGCAGTTGTTTCTCTGATCCACATTTATTTTATCACCATAAAAACAGACAATGAAATATGATGCAGGAGGTGCTTCATTCATGTATGTGAACAGATGGGAAAAGAAGGAAAAAATAAAATAAATTTAAAGATTAACAATTCTTCCAGTAAATGAAGAAGAGCAAAGAATTGTAACATAACTCAGCTAAAAATACTGCAACAGGTTACAAGAAACTTCTTGGACTGTAGCTTTCCTCTCCCTGAGTTGTTTACCAAGGAATCTTGTTACGAAAATTCAACGATCTGGGTAGTGAGCTTCTGATGGTATACAGGCATGGCTACAAGGTATGTCTGGAATTAATGGCACGGGGCTTGGTCACTGCTTAACAAACACCAGGGCATTGCAGGGGCTGGGGGCCAGGCAGCTGAGGCAGCCCCCACTCTAGGCACTGGACACTGGACCAACAGACCCAGGGCAGGCTGGGCTGTGTTATTAAGGCTCCTGGGTGTGCTCAGGACCTTGACAGAAAATTAAGGTTGCAGTGGGAATGCCTAGTTTATATATGCCTGTTGGTGCCTCATGTTGGCTTTAAATCATCTGTTACTCTAGGAGGGTTTTCACAGGAATACTTGGTGTTAATAATTATTTTTTAACTTTATTTTGATTATATCGTTCTGTATATATATATATAACACATCCAGATTTAAGCTGCAGTCAATGACCATTTTCCTGTTACCGAGGCATTTTATTTCTTAACTACCACAATAACAATCTTCTTTTTTTTTTTTTTTTTAACCACAAGCAAGTGAGAGATAGTTAGTCAGATGTCTATACAGATGTCCTATAGCCATGACCACAATGAGAAAGACAGCACACACCCATTTTCACACAGATTCCACTACTGGGATACTGGATCCCTCATTAGTCTGTTTCTGAGGTGGGAAATTATTATCCTCTACTGTAAAGATCCTTAAGGACCATGGCTGAAATAGGTCAAAGTCAACCATGAAGCTCTAGCTGACTTCAACAGGTCCAGGTAACTCACAGTTGAGAGGCCTGTGAGAAAGTCAGCATGTCACAGATGGACCCCAACACATAGCTGTTACCCAGGGTCAATCTCTCTTTACACAGTAGTCTTACTGTCAAAAATGAAGGTTGAATTCCTGGAGAAGATCAGTAATAAAAGAGCTCAAATGACTCAGAATGTCATGGCTGCTGGGTACAGACTGGGCTGAAAATGTTTTGAGGTTGCTGCTCAGCTAAATTAACAGAGATTAAATGTAAGTTTACATTCCCCTAATGGTATTCATGTTTCCTATCTCACCAGCTGTTACCTGCTAGAGGTCACTTTTTCAAAGAAGAGATAACATCTTAATACAATTTCAGTTTGGTAAATACACATTTTAAATTATTAATCACCTAAGTGGAACATTTTTCATTAAAGTAGTCAAGGAATACCAAAGAAACTGCAGCACTGTCAGATGATTGCAAAGTCTCGGCGTCTCTCTTTGTATACACTTGATGACAGAGAAGTCACCTCTGGTGACTTTTTAATCTAAAAGTAACTGGGAACCTCTGCTCATTTCTGCAGGTCTGTTTGGAGGCTCTCCCATACCTTCTCCCTCCTGTCAACATGACCTGCAAGACTTGGATATTATTCTCATCTCATTTATATTTTCACACGGGCAGAAAAGCCCTTTACATTTTTCCCAAATAAAATGCATCTTTCATGCCAATGTTATACCTCATTTTTTTTCCCTGTCCTCTTCTACACACGCATTTTTATATGCAAAGTGAACTGTGCCATAGCTTGAAAAGACACCTATACAGTGGCTAACAGCCCCTGCAGAATGCTTACCCTAAAATCAACACAAATTACTACCTGTCCACTTACTTGCTCTTCAAAGTCACCTGTCAGCTAGCTGCAGGTAACCGTGTTCGCTAAGGGAGGTAAGGAGGCTGTGTATCAATTGTTTTGCAGCCTTCATATGCCTGCCCACTCAGTTTTGTTCACCAGGCAAAGGGTGGCCTGTCCAAACCAAAACTGGAAACAGAATGGACAAACAAGTACTGCCTACAACTCCCTCCATGAGATTCACTATGGGTCTTTCTTCCCCATCCCGGTGCTACGACACAAGGGCAAGGTCAAGAACGGATCCAGCTTAGGAATTCCTAGATATTTTGCAAACTTCTAGATATTTTTCCAGCATCTTTGAAGTTAAGCATGACACGGAAGTAAGTCCTGGATAATGGATGAACAGGAAGAAGGATATTATTAGGAAACAGAGTTACAATGGTATAAGATTCAAGTTTGGTTTTGCAGTAGATCAAGCCAAGGTGCATGGACAGAGAACAATTGCTACAGCAGTAACTCAAATCCCAGTTTCTATTATTGCCCACATGAAACCCCAGCAATGGTACAGATCTCACAGCATCACCTGCAACACAGAGGCTGTTACATGACCAGTGCCTCTGTGTGATATAATAAATGCAGTAGGTCTCCACTTCGTAAACCTTTTTGCCACTGGAAAAGGCTCCCCTTTTCAAATATACAGCTTTAAAACATGTAAAAGCTGTCTGTTATACTTGGTTATTTGTTTTAAACCGTTTAAAGATACACTGTCTATCTTGACAGGGGTCAAAATCCCCAGGGCATCCACATTTCTGCTGATTGGTATATTCAAAGACATGGACTTAGAATGCACCCTGCCACATTTGAAGATATGGACTTACAATGCACCCTGCCACAGAAAAAAACACCAAAAGATGGGAGGAGTACCACCATACTCACACAAAGCAAAGAGGACAATCTGAAAAGTGAACAGCAGAAAGGAGGGAGAGCTATAGTCAGGGCTATAGTCAGAACCTACATCAGTGCAAACCGATGGGAAAGCATGGCGCTTCTCAGTTGCTGCATGACAAGGGACATATCTTGGGAAGTCAGAAGGCTCAGTTTGACTGCAGAACCATTTTCCGCATGGGAGAATGAGAGCAGGTCAGCTGCCATAGTCTAGACATTTTGTTCAGGGCTGAAAATCCAAAGAAAGTTATTCAGAAGCAATGTGTCTTTGGTTCACCAACTGCAGCAGAAGTTGACAACGGCACTTTGTCAGGGAGGGACTCACACTGTAGAAAGCACAGAAAATCCATCATTATCTACCTGGTTTCTTGAAGAGGAACTTTGTCTGCTCAGACAGCACGCTGCTGGTTGACAGTCTGCTCTTTGCTAAATCACATTTTAAAGGTTATATAAGCCCTTAATTCAGACTGGCAAGATTCAATAAGATGACTCATGCTTAATAACATGCTAACGTGTATACTTTGAAATCATACAGTAGCTGGCAAAAACACACTGCATCTTCAATGTGAATAACACTGGTTTCTTTTTTAACCGTATTACAGATGGTGAAACCATAATCTTCCACAGCACTTTTTTGTGCCTAGCAATATCTAATTCAGAGTTAAGCATGTGTGGGTGCTGGAAATTCACTGCACCAGCTATACAGACCCTAAATTAAGAATCCTATTTTATGGCTTGTTTAGCTTTTACGACCTCATTTACAACATGTTGCTGTAGTGACTAATGTGTACAGAATACATGCTACACCAGAAAGCATTATTGCTGCAAAACCATACCTTGAGATCTGTTAATGCATTAACTGGAGCATAAATTGATGTGGAAAAGAGAGTATTTTCTGTATTCAGAACCAGATTTTTGCCAGAGGAGACCTGCTTGGTGACCAAAGGTAATGAAAAACAGCAACCTCTAAAGAGCATCCCTCTTTCACGTGCTAGGGTGGGACTTTGCTTAGCTAGTTTGATGCAGACAAAATTCTTCCAGATTTTACATGCAGCAGTAGAACTGGCCCTTTGTTATGACCCAAAGAAGAAGCACTGACACCAGGCAAGTCCCAGGAGCAATAGCAGTTGGTAGCTGTAGCCACCATGAACCCTTTCCTTTATCCCATGAAGAGAATGAACAAACACTGTAGGGAGCAAAGACCTGGTTACCCTAACTGCCTCTTCTCCTTTGCCTCCTTGTGCATGAGAGTGTTGCAGAGCAGTTTTTGGTTGGGACCTCATGGCAGGTTCTTCAGGATAAATGGGGAAATCTAATGTAGCTTTCCTGGATAGAAGGCAGCAGAAATAGGATGCAGTGAAGAAGCTGAATGCAAAAAAATGAGATGAAGCAGAGGTGTGCAGTGGGGAGTGGGGTGGGGAGTGGGTGTCCTCCAGCAGCATCTGCACACTGAAACGTAGGTTTCGTGGACCTACAGCTCAGGGAGGGTGATGGGTGCACTTTGTTGTAAAGAAAGCAAGAACCCTAGTTGGGACCCTGTCCTCTCACAGACTCACAGGCAGTTAGCAATGGATTTGCTTCGCAGGGTAACAGGCAAGTCATCACAGACTAACTTGCATCACACAAATGTATCTTTGAAACTCTATTGCCACTACTGATTAGCATTTCAGGAACTTCCACACTGATTCCTGTTCAAGGGATAGCCGTGGCTATATTAACCAACCATTGGGACACAATCCCAAGGCTGATACTACTGAGAATCATCTAAAAAGCCCATGATTCTCAAGTAAGACTACAATGCAAAAATTATTTTTGTTAATAATAAAAAGTAACCTTTCTAGTTTCACAGCTGTATAAAAGCTCTAAAATCTGAACCCTAAAATATTAAAACACAAGTGTAAAAGGTCCTGCATTTACTCATTTTACATAGCATAGAACTGAAATCAATCTTAAAACAGCTGAAACCTGTCTTTTAAGTGTTTTTATGGATAAGCGATGTTTTATCAGCTTCTAAATTCAGATGTCCCAGACCTTTGTGTGTTGGGCTTTGCTTCTCATACTATCAAAAGAAGTTCAGAATGTTTTAAGTCCTCTTTGTTTCCAGCTTCTCTGCCCTGGCCAGGCTTAGTGGGCTGTTACTACATCACCATCACTTCATTTTGAAGGATCTTTGTTTTCATACTTAGAAGTAAGGAAACAGAATTGCCAGCTAACAGGTTATGAGCACTGTGAATTAAAGGTTTGGCCACCATGGCATAAGTATCTCGCTCATTCAAGATTTTAGCCAATGGACAATATTTAGGGCTTCTTTTATTATTAGCATTTCTTAAGCCAAATGCTCAACATTGCTAAAGAACTGAAGTCAACAACAGCAGAATCCAAATGCCCATTCATCAGAGAATGCAGAGCAGTACTGAGGTCCCCACAAGATCCTGCTGCAGTCCCAGAGGCCATGCCAGCTGTCAGTCCAGGACTGCACGCAGTATTTCTCCTTCCCAAGGCAAGAGGCTGAAGCAGACTCAGCAGGAGCTGCTGCCTGCCCCAGATAGCGATCTCCAAATGATAGAGGCCCTAGCCACACAACAAGGCACCCAAAATCATGCCACTGCTAACTAACTTCCCTACTATCTCCTATGAGGGGATTGCTACTAACAGCAGAGTTAAAAGCTCAGCCTTTTTGCCCCAGTGTTTTGATTTCTTCACTGATTTTGCTAAGAATATCATCAATTTGTTAAAGGACCAGGATGGACACTACTTATTCAAAAAAGGCCAGCAAACTGGAAGAGCTGGGCATAAGTTAGTGCACTTTCTCTAACTTCAGACTTCATGAGTACAAAACCCCTATGTCAACTCAAATATTATTGAATTTACTTGCTGCTTCAAAGAAAGACTATGAAACAAGAAGAAGCAGAGAGGGAAAGCAAGCAAGCATGTAGAAAATAATGACATCTTATAGGCAAGGTATGAATCAACTAGGTCTCCCACTTTACCCGGGGGAAGAGGCAGACCTCCATCTCTGATACAAACTGCAAAAGGTTCCCTTTAGTTAAGAAAATGAGTTTTTAACTGAACAAAACAGAAGGGTTTAAATTACAGAGGAAAAGCTCACAAATTCTGGCAAGTTCTGCAAGCCTGTGAGCTAGTTTAGCAACGTCATGTATCCTTAAACTAGAGATTAATTCCTCCAATTGAGCTATATCAATTGTCACTGTTTCCTTACAACTTTTGTACAGACTTCCGTTGATGTCTTCATGGGAAAAACAACTTCCCACCTTAACAAAATCATTATCTATTTCCAAATTATGTGAGCTTATACTATTTCCTCATGGTTTTAGCTCTGTAAGAACAGAGGTAGAAATAAACAGGGATATACAGTAGGAAGAAACCAAAACCTTCATGCTCATTTTCCACCTTCACAATTCTAGGCTCATCCCAAATTTTGTATGGATTCAAACCTGGGCTGCACCAAAAGAAGCATGACTAGCAGGTCGAGGGAAGGTGATTCTCCTCCTCTACTCTGCTCTTGTGAGACCCCACCAGCAGTACTACATCCATCTCTGGGGCCCCTAACATTTGAAGGACGTGGACCTGTTGGAGCAAGTTCAGAGGAGGGCCACAGAGATAGTCAGAGGGCTGGAGCACCTCTTCTGTGAAGACAGGCTGAGAGAGTTGGGAATGTTCAGCCTGGAGAAGGGACCAGCAAGACCTTATAGCAGCCTTCTAGTACCTAAAGAGGGCCTACAGGAAAGCTGGAAAGGGATTTTTTACAAGGTCTTGTAGTGATAGGGCAAGGGATAATGCCTTTAAACTGCAAGAAGGAAGATTTAGATTAGATACTAGGAAGAAATTCTTTACTGTGAGGGTGGTGCAGCACCGGAACAGGCTGTCCAGAGCAGCTGTGGATGCCCCATCCCCGGAACTGTTCAAGGCCAGGTTGGATGGGGCTTTGAGCAACCTGGTCTAACGGAAGGTGTCCCTGGTTGTGGCAGCAGGGGCTGGAACTAGATGATCTTTAAGGTCCCTTCCAACCCAAACCATTCTATGATTCTAGGAATCATTTATGTGTAGCAAGTACCTTCTCTTTTCTGTGCTTGTATCTCAGGGTTTCTGTAGTCAGTAGGAGCTTTGCTGTTGAATAAGCAGGCCAGGGCTTCACCCACAATTAACTGTAATTATCATTCATATCACCAATGAGCAGCACCAAGAATATGTTCCTGAGATGGGGTCGCAGGGTGAAGTAGGAAGAAAAAGTAACCACGTATCTTTCTGGGCAAGTAGTAGTGTTCTCCATTCAGAAAAATCTCATGGTTGTCTATCACACTTGCTCCACAAGACTGCAGCTCCCCCTCAGCTGATAGTCTTCAGGGAAGACGCTCTCCTTGCCAAGTGTGGCATGCCTTCAACTGCAGCTGTCATCGCAGCAGGATCTCAGAAAGTGGCAAAATCTGTTTGCTGGTGAAACTCCTTCAGTGGGCTGAGAAAAAAAAAAGGATTTGGCTGGCACAGTGTTTGAAGGTTTCCTTGCCTTTTCACATGGAAGACTACCACAGGTTTATAAGACTCCCAAGAGCCTGCCGCATTCACAAAATGAAATGATCCATCCACTGACAGCAGAACAGACTAAGGAACAGTTTGGGGACTCAATCCTTAATCCAAGTGTAATGCTACAAGCATTACTGCTCCTATTTTTGTATGTTTCCCTCGGCACCCACTGAGCAGGAGCTATGTGAGCCTTGTTCTTGCACAAGCACGGCTGAAGGGTCATAGAGGGACCAAAAGAGCACCAAGAGGAGCAGCAGGTGAAAAGCGAACAGAACAGATGGTGCAGCAAATCTGAGTGATCTGAGCAGGATCTCATCACCTAACAACCTCTCTTCTCACTCAGATGCCAATGGCTCAATTTAACCTTGCTGAGACTTAGCTGTTCTTCACTCCATATCCTGCAGCCCACTGTGACGCTCTTGGTAACTGCTCAGACATGTGAATTCTATATCATGAACCTTCCACCCATCCACCCCCTGTGCAGGTGCTTCCCATCCCTGAGTTCAGTCCTCAGGAATATAGTCCTGATTTGATTGTCCTCATTTGCAGCTGTAGGATCATCAGAGAATGGTACCAAAATGCATGGGACTCTCTTCTTGCTGAGGAAGGATATGCCTTCCAAGGAACATGTCAGAAAGGAAAGTAAGCTTTCTGCAGCTCATAAACATATCTACAAAGTTGCTGAGCACTTCCAGTTCCAGAAAAGTTAAAAAGTCATAGCACTTGGCAGCACTACACTTCCTTTTTTCTACCTTATGTCTTTCTTGTATAACCCATGAAGGACATGTTCTGCCATGCTCTTCCCAGAAGCTGTATAGCACTAAGTTGTGTATTGGATAACCCTCCACACTGCTTACAACTGAGCAGTATACAGCTGAACCCTGAAAAGATTTTAGGATTTTGAAAGCACTGAATAGCGTAAACATGGAAGACAGAGAAATCCTGCTTGTTCAATTCAGTATTTAGCAAGTGCACCCCTGAAACTTTCTCTCAAAGCCTCAGTGAAACATAACTCATTTTGTTAATGCAGACACTTCTCACTGTGGTCTGCAGCAAAGACCTGAGAGACAAGATGGAAACTGCGCTGGTTTGAAAGCTGTTTCTTCAGGCTGACAAATGAAAGCAAATTTTAGCAGTAGCAGTTCTGATGACTTACAGACTGTTAGATGAACTATCCGATGACCATTGTGTGCCTGCAGGTTTGCGACAAGGCTGAGAGGAACTGCAGGGCCCTAACATGTAAATGTTTTCCCCCTTCACTTAACACTCTGTGAGCTGCTTTCAGATTTGGTGTTTCACATGCAATGCTGAGCAGCATTTGTAGCTGCTTAAAATCTAGCTCACCTGTATCTCTCTCTCAGCACACCAAACTGCATCCGCCTGTCAGGATTCAGGTAGTAATTGCAAAACTCTCTGCAGCTTATTGGGGGTCTTTTTTGTGTATCTTTGTACCCCTGAATGAACACAACAGTGTGCTCAGTGCACGTATGTGGATTTGTTTCTGGCTATACCCTAAATTTCAAGCGTGGAGAGGGAAAAGGAGTGGAAATGAACTTTCAAGCCTTCATCATGTCACCAAGCAGTTTTCAGATGGTTGCTCCCATATAACAATTTCAATGTGCTTTTAAAAATGGCAGAGTTTTGATGGAGGGAAAACGCCATAGTTTTTAAATGTCCTTGAACTGAAATCACAAGCCAAGTCCTGCATTACTGAATTGCTAAAGCATCAGAATCCTCCTGCAGCTAGGATGAATGTAGCCCTGCCTCACCTCTCTTTGAGCTACTAGCAAATTTACATTTACAGTAAATTTGCTGTAATGTGCCTGCTGTAGTGGCCAAAAGTGACCAAATACATATGTGATCCAATACACATATATGTTAGGAATGCTTCTATATAAAACAGAACTTCCAAAATAAAAATACACCAGCTGGACCAGCTCAAATCCTGCTTTTAAAAACATCAGTGCTCCATTATACTACAAGAAACAATGATTTACTCACTATTCACTCCAGCATTCATTCCTACAATGGCGGAAAGCTCTCCAGAGCAAAAGCATGGAGAAAGTAAATATTTTCAATTGAAATATTTTTTTTTCCACTAGCAACAGTGAGAAGATGTAACAAGAATGAAGATCAGGGCAAAATCCATCCTGGATATAAGCCCATGGAAAGCTGTTCAACTACCACTTGTTTGAATTTGGCTCTACCTTCCTTTGAGGCTGTAATGGGTCTGGCACTGAACTTTTCCACACCTTCAGACCCAATCATTCCTTTTTATAAAGCGTCTTCCTACAGCAAAGTCAAAATGAAGGTTGCCAGCTCATTTCTATCACTGCACTGTCACTCATTCCTCGAATGAGGAATGTTAGGCCACCACTACACAGAAAGAAACAGCTGTTGTTATGCAGCCAAACTATCCACCACCAAATTTGCTTAGGAGAGCTTGCTCTAATACTCACTGAGGTGAAGACTCCATTGAGCTCAGTGGTCACTGAACCAGGCCCAAACATCTGTTTTATGAGTCTGGATTGCCCTAGGAATAATGTCACTGCAGCCACTTTCCTGGATGGGTGAATTTTGATTTCTGTTCTTTGGGGAGGCAGAACTTAGCCAGATATGCCTCTACACTCACATAATTCTTGTATCATCATCTTTGATAGAAGGCATTTTCTAGCTGAGTCATCAGTCCTTTGGTTCCTGTAGCAAGCCAGATTCTCCTCAGTTCACATTTTGTCTACCAAAATTTAATACAAAAAACCAAACCAAATAAAAAAATAGCTGGAGAAGCAATTTACCATGCTCTGGTTCCAACAACATTTGCCAAGGAATTCAGCATGAGTGGGCAACCCCACGGACAACAGTGCTTCCTTATGGGTTTGTCTCTAAAGCTCTTTTCAGAGCTGTGCAAGTCATGTGTAAATATACAGGCTGTGCTCAAACACAGCTATAGAGGCGTGTTACAGCTCTGGAAAACAGCCTTTTTGGAGCTGCTTGGTTTCTGGTCCAGGCTCAGATTTTACCCAGAAACTTCCAGTGGTTCATGAGAGCCCAAAGCCACCCCTGTAGCTCTCTGTCATGGTTTAACCATGGCTGGTGACTAAGCCCCACACAGCCGCTCACTCACTCCCCCCACAGTGGGATGGGGTAGAGGATCAGAAGAGTAAAAGTGAGACAACTTGTGGGTTCAGGTACAGTTAAATAGGTAAAGCAAAGGCTGCACAAGCCAGCAAAGCAAAACAAGGAATCCATTCACCACTTCCCTTGGGCAGGCAGGTGTTTGGCCATCCCCAGGGAAGCCGGGCTCCGTCACGCATAATCATTACTTGGGAAGACAAACACCACCACTCTAAATGTCCCCCCCTTCCTTCCTTCTTCTCACCCCATCTTACATACTCAGCAGGACGTCATATGGAATGGAATAAGGGGTTGATACTGTCCTGGTTTCAGCTGGGATAGAGTTAATTTTCTTAGTAGCTGGTGCAGTGCTGGGTTTTGGATTTGGTGTGAGAACAGTGCTGATAACACACTGATGGGTTTGGTTGTTGTTGGGTGATGTTTACACTAAGTCAAGAATTTTTCAGTTTCTCAGGCCCTGCCAGTCAGAGGGCTGGAGGGGCACAAGAAATTGGGAGGGGACACAGCCAGGACAGGTGACTTGAACCACCCAAAGAGGTATTCCATACCATGGGATGTCATGCTTGGTATATAAACTGGGGGGGGGTTGGCTGGTGCTGCCGATTGCTGCTGGGGGGCTGGCTGGGTGTCAGTCAGCAGGTGGTGAGCAGTTGTACTGTGCATCACTTGTTTTCTCTTCTCCCTTCCCTTTCCCTTCTCCCTCCTTTTCATTGTAACTGTTATTGTTATTATTATTATTACTGTTCTTTTGGGTATATTTTATTTTAATTATTAAACTGTTTTTATCTCAACCCTTGAGTTTTCCATACCTTTCCGATTCTCCTCCCCACCTCTCTGGGTCGGGGGGGGAGCGAGTGATTGGTTGTGTGGCACTTGGTTACAGGCAGAGGTTAAGCCATGACACCCTCAGTGTGGGGCTGAAGCACGGTAATGGGATCACGCCTCCAGGAAACAAGATGTCTTGCTCCATTTCTCTCAATCCCACATCTCTCATAAGTGCTAGAAACACACGTCCACTTTTAACGACTGCAGGCTATGTTTCATACAGAAGCTGGCATTCCCACTCAGAGCAAGCTATGGGGGGTTGACAACAGCATCATGGCTTTCCAGAGCAAGTGCAACGTGTCCCTGGCTTGCTTCTGCCAGAACTGGGTCTTGCATTAACCAAGCAGGGATTCTCAGGTACCTCTAGTACTCGATGCAGAGCTTCTGCTATAAAAGCTGGTCTGAAGAGGAGGCAAAAATGACAGTGACAGGGACCTCTGCACCCAGCTAACACCTTAATAGTTAAACAGCTCTGCTGAAACAGTGCCAGGGTACAGCCCAGGTATTCACAGCACCTCCACAAGCCTTTAGTGAATACAACCATCAACATCAGCATAAATAGGGGTGACACCAGTGTACACTGCTATACCATGCAACCAATGGGAGAGCTCAGAGGAGTACCTGAGAAGACGCCTGTCCATTAGTATTAGTAAAACATGACAGGGAGTTTTACTGTAGCCTCAAGTCAGTCTTGGCCATCTCTCATGTTTTACTAGCTCTGTATTCAGGAAAGGACATGCTTCAGGGAAAGAATACATTTTCTGGTGAATCGTTCTGAAAAGTATATCAACAATAAGATTTTAAAATGCTGAGTGTTTAAAAAAAAGCCTAACTTTTACTTAGCTACCAGGGTGTTTAAAAAAAGCCTAACTTTTACTTAGCTACCAGGGAACTTATGTATCATGGCTTGTTTATTTTGTGTTGTTTATTAAAATTTACTCAAAAAATTGCATCTTTCTTCAAACCATTTCTCATGATGATCTGAATATAAAACTCTATCAAAGATGCTAGCATTTGCCTCTGCTTGCAGTTCATATTCATTCTTTAATGGAGAAATCACACCACACATTTAGAAAATCTGTAAAACATGTAATTTCCCGAGTGTACGATGAAGTGTGTGTACCCTCTCTAATTTTAGAATTACAATGAGAAGAATGAAGTACACACAGCCTGAAGGCAAGATGCTTTCCCTGGTCTTCCATTTTCCTAGAAATTCTACGAAGAGAAAGTCTGCACATAATTTACTAAAAAGAAAACAGGAATATTACCTTTGACTTGCGCACAAATTACGAAGAACAGACTTTCCCATCTTCTTAGTGGAAAACCAATGCCTTCAATTCCAGCCCAGACAACTTAACTATACCATGCTATTCCTCAGAAGTAAAAGCAAGCAGCTTCTGTCAATGAAAGACTTGACTTTGCCAGACTTAGTTGGTATTTTTTACTTGTAGGATTCCTCTCGCTTCTTGGCTATTGTAAACTAAGGGACATTGAAATACTGCAACTATGGCAGTACTGAAAACATGCATTATTCAGCTAAATAGTACCAGTGAAACCACACTATTAACCATCTACATAAAACAGAGGGGTTGTTTTCTGCTGAAAATTAGAACAATTACAGCAACTCAGCATTTCTGTGTGGGGATGAAATTCTACTTTCTATATTAGCACATAACTGTTTAGGTTTTGTCTTTTTTTTTTTTGTTAACACAGAGATGGTTTTGAATGTTAAATGATTTTCCAAGGACTTAATTCTCAGCAAGAAAAACATTCCAAAACTGTCTTTACAGTACACTTGTTGAAATATCAACAATTACCATTAAACTATTGGTATCAAATTGAGGTCCCATCCTGCAGTTGCTTTTTTAAATCTTAACAAAAACTTGGAGAAAAGAGTTGCAAGAAAGAACAGATTTGGAAAAAAAATACAAGAAACAAAGACAGATTATTCCATGAACAGGCTTGCATCCAACTGTGCATAACAGATTACATGCAGCTGAGTCCCTAATAATGTTCCTTGACAAGACTTCGACATGCTGTAATAAAAACAGTAATATGAAAGCTGTCCTAGAGATGAGCCAGTAAAAGCAAGGATTCGCATTCAAATATAAGCCAGTCAGAACTACTGGGTAACATGCTGTAGTCAAAAGCGAGTGGATAAAAAAACTAGAAATGCTCCACCCAACTATGCACCAATTTTTCTGCTAACCCTGAAAACATATCTAGCTGTTGCCTCTAACAATACAATTGATCAATTCAGATGATCCTGAAATTTAAACCAAGGTCTAGAACAGATTACATTTTAAGATCACTGAGGTTCCCTGAAAGTGCCTAAAGGTCTGAGTTCAGTGGGACTGGAGCTACAGAGGCTTAAGCATATGTACATGGAAAAGGTCCCTTTGGCCTTGACTGGCTCAGTCAACCCAGGCCCCAGTTCTTAGAGGCATTTAGGTAATCAAAAGGATGGATGAGTGCTGAGTGGGACTTTCAGAGGTCTTTGTAGGCATGTAAACATCCATAAAATCTGACCCCAAGTGTTTAAAAAAACTGTCAAATTTTAGACATGCAAGTTCCAAAGCTTTGGCCAAAAAAGCTAAATTGGTGTTCTCAAGTAAGCACAGCTCTTACTAACATCAGTGCAAGATTTGGCACATACAACATGGAGATTTAAGGATAGTGCATGATTAAGAAACAGAAAAAAAGCTCAGAATATTCATGTTTTACATATAGAGGTACTGGTGGCTGGCACACAAAAGACTGCTTCAGTAGAAGAGCTCTTTCTATCATGGAGGACACAAGAGTCTTAAGAGCCCTCACTTACTTCCTCTTGGAAATTCAAGAACAGAAATGTAGCCTTTGGACAACTGGAGTTCAGAACAACATGCTACTTACACTGCTGAATGTTTGGCAGAGCAGATAAAAATAAGACTATTATGCGACTGAAGCAGGTGCATAAGAAAAACCATTAATACATTGTTGCATATGTCGTTACATTACACATCTTCATTAAAGTCTGTTCTTGCTGTGCTTTATTAGTACTGGACCTGTTGCACCAAAGACATGAGGAAACTCCTTCCAAAATTACCCATTTCTGCTCATACTTGTTCATTTCATGATTAGAGTGAGAAATGGCCCTAGATAAAATGCATGCTATTAAAACCAGCTGAATGAAAGTAATTACAGGCAGGATAGCAATTTATCTTAAGGTACACACCTCAAAAGCACACCACTAACCTCCTTCAAGAAATGCATCCAGATAAACTTAAGTGTCTCCAAAGATAACAGAAAAAAAGCTTAAAAAATACAAATCTTTCCATCTGTGGTACTCCAGACCCTCTCTTCTCTTGCCAATTAAAAGATAGACAACAAACCAAAATATTTCTTAACACAGTAGGTTTCAAAGATACCAGAAGATATGTTACTATATCAACTTGACAGTCTTTCCAACTAATCCTTTCTTGTCATTGCTTTTTATTCCAGCCCTTGAATAGAGTTAGTACAGCCATTGCTCACTGCAAAACTAAAAAAGAAAAAAAGCTATCTTTAGCCCATACACATAAGCTGAATTGCCATATCCTATTGTCATTCTAGGGACACTGACCTAAATGTCTAATTTCTTCTCTCTCCAGATATGAATAACCTATTGGCAATTAAGAACAAACACTGGAAAACATGTCAACAATAACTGAAGATCATAGTCTAGGTAACACAGAGCTTTCTAACATATGTAATTACTAATCTAATTTTTGCAAACATACCTGCAAGGATGCACACACATTAGGTACCCATTCATCCAACTGTGTCATGGAGTGAATTTGCATTTGAAGCCAAACAGGTCTCTTACACGTAACTGTTTGTGCCAATTCAGCAGATATCTGGACATGTCTTGTTTGGAAGAATAAACCAGAACCTAAAGGTGCTATTTTGGAATTACACTGCAAAATGACATAGGCTCTTTTGAGAAACCAATTAGAAATTAGAAACCAAACATAAAGCAGAAAGGGCAAAAAAGAACACGCTGATATTAATACAGAGGCTAAATGTATTGAACTGCACTGAACAGCTTCCTTGAATTTCTGCTGATGTTTTTCCAAAAGGACTTCTTTGGCAATGCACTTGGACAGCTTCATCTCTCCTCTCAGAAAGAGCTGCTCCAGTCAGAGCTGCTGATTGTTTGCTATTATGGTGAGTCCAAAAAAAAAAGCATCTGTATTGTGTATTCTTGTATTAATGCCTTGCACCATTCTTTAGGTGTCTGCAAACATGGCTGGCTTCTTCAAGTTGCAAACCATTACCAGTGAAAGAGAGCTGGGGGGGTGGGGGTGGGGGAAGAAGGGTGTGTGTGTGTGTGTGTGCACACGCACCAGTGAAAATTACTAACACCAAACTCAACAGTAATGTTGGTACCTCTCTCTGGATTGCACTTACTCTGACTTTGCTGAGGCAAGATGTCCTTTCACCCTGCACTATCCATACTCAGTGCTGCAGCAACCTGAGAAAGAAGCCAGAGGGACAATTCCTCCCTGCCTTACACCAGACCTAAGCCTTGAGCTGATTTTTCTCCCCTGTTTCACACTGACAGCATTTCACCTTTACCTGCATGCATCTCAAGAGCCACTGCCCCATGTGTAAGGCAGGAGAAAACAAGATCCACCAGATTTGAAGGGCAGCCCCTGTCATTGTTGTCTCCATCCCTTCCACCTGCCAAACAGCAAGTAAAAGGTGCATGCTGGCACCAAAGAGAAGGATGTGAGTGCAAATTGAATATTATCACTGAAATCACTGAAGAAGTAGCAGTGTCCCTGCTATGCTTAGTGGTAGACTTGGCAGTGTTAGGTTTACAGTTGGACTCTATGATCTTAAAGGTCTTTTCTAACCTAAATGATTCTATAATTCTTTGAATCTGCGTTCAGCTTCCTAACACCACTGATGCTGACAGTTCAGTCTACGGGTTCACTAGTATTTGTCTACTGAGATTACATTGAAGGGTCAGATCAAGCTGGTACCTCCAGCCAGAGTCCCATTACAGGGACAGTACAGCCAACAACAATGCCACAAACCTGCCCTTAGCAAAGCAGACACCTATGTGGGGACTCTTCTGCTGTCAAATGGAAGGGTAGATTTCACTTAGTGACCTGCAGGGACATAACATGCCCCTGTCCTGGATAGACAAAAGGTTGGAGACACCTTCCTGTAGTGATAGGAAAAGAAATGCTGCCATACCCAACAGATGAACACACTTAGTCTTGCAGGACAGACATACATGTTCCTCCTTATGTCATCTATAGTACTGAAAAACTAACCTCTCTGCAATCATCTTTTCAAATTCAACCATTTTGCTAGAGTAGAAACTTAAGTGCTGAAATGCTGCTTCTGGCAGGGCGCAATAGCTAGCACTTCTGTAACCATGCCTGTTTGTAACCAGATTACAACGGCCAATGCCCATGAAAACAATGGCACTCAAAGAAAGCACTCAAAGGCTTTAAAAACACAGAGGACACCTGAGAAGTTCGAGCATCCCAAATTACATTCACAAAGGACAAGCTCCACATTACCAGCTTCATAAAGCCCAGCAGCAGCAGGAGACAAAACTGAACAGATCTGTTCCCTCTTTAAACATCTTTTATGTCACTGCTTTTAGATCAGTTAAAAACGTAAAGTATGGTCCTCAGTTTGGCCTTTGAAGGTGTGGCCACATTTGTTAAACTCAGGTTTCATTTCAAGCTACACACCAACATCACACTACAGTGGAGTCTAACCGTACAGTTGCTAAAGCAAGCAAATCACTCAGGGATGTCAGGGCAAATTTAACCTACTTACTGCCTGCCAGATTGGAACAAACAGACGTAGGAATACTTCTGAAACAGATATGAACAAAAATAAAACCTCGCAGAGCATTTTAAAAAGCTTGTGTTTGGAATAGCTGTGCAGCACAAGAATAAATCTGCCAAAGACAAAAAAGCAAGAAATTTAAAAACCCTTGGCTGTACACTTTTGAAAGACGACATAGGGAAAGGGCAGTCAAAAGAGTCCTTTCTCTGCAGCACAGCTGTACAAATGAAACATTTCATAGCTAAGAGCACTGTTTGGTAACTAGCCATTAAAAAGATAGTTCTTCAAAGGTAAGGCTCTAATTGTTCACATTTAGAGTCCAATACAATGCATAGAACAAGAAGGGCAGGGGAGAAGGGGAAGGAGAGCAGTATCTGGAACAAATACATCATTTGGCAGGCAGCATTGCTTCTCTGCCAGCAGCTAGAAGTGAGCTTTGAGCCAACCCTGTGAAGACACAAGACATGCAGAAGAAACCCTCTCTCCCATTGTCCTCCAATGCATGGAGACTGTTCAGGCCAGCAGCAAGGGGTGATAGCAGGAGACGGCACCACAGACTATCTTGTCAGTAGGCAGGGATTGCTCGGTGAGGCTGACTGCTTACCTGGGCAGTTGCAAGTGTGGGGTGTTTGTCAAGCAACATAGCGCAAATCTGAACTATGGCCACAGCTGTGCAATATTCAATGTTGAGCTCATCTAGAGCAGTATCATTCAGAGCTCCCTGTTTTGGTGTCATTCTCTATTTATTGGTTTCACACCTTAGAAATGACCAGCTCACTACCTGTGGAATGTTTTTTATGCCAATAATGTATGTCTATGACACCAGCAGATGACATTACAAAAAGACTGATTTAAGAAATGAATGTCAGCAAAAAGCCCCCAAAAACATAACACAGATATATTTTAAACAAACATCCATGAAGAGCACAAGTGGTAATGTTATCACTGAACTCAACTGTTCAGTGAAACAAAGCGACACTGTCACCTGCCTCTGCTTTAACAAGTGCTTCCGCAGAAAGTTAAAAACTAATGTTAATAACTGCTATTAAGAAATTCACTCTTTAGCCAACTGCCTAACTCAAATACTCACTGCCAGGTTCAGCAAGGCTCACATATGCCTGCAACTTTCTTAATGCTTCCTCATAGCATCTGACTGCCTCAACAAGGCTAATAGTTCTATCATTAGACATAAAGGCATGGAAAATATGTGAGATGTCTAAACCCATCCAGAGGGACTGGTGGAAGGTGAGGTGAAGGTTTCATGCCTGGCTCAACTTCATCTGCTCCATCTAGCTCCTGCACCTTCATGGCACATGCTGCTGCTGTGTATGTTACACCTAAGAGGGATTCCTAGTTGCCAGTAATATGCCAGATCCTGAATGATGCACAATCACAGATAATCACAGAATGGTCAGGGTGGGAAAGGACCTCTGGAGATCATCTAGCCCAAGACTCTGCTAAAGCAGGTTCACCTGGAGCAGGGTGCACACAGTCGTGTCCAGTAGGGTTTTGAATGTCTCCAGAGAAGGAGACCCCACAGCCTCTGGGCAGCCACTCCAGTGCTCTGTTCCCTCAAAGTTTTTTCCTCAGGTTCAGAGGGAACACCCTGTGCTGCAGTTTGTGCCCGTCACCCCTTGTTCTGTCACTGGGCACCACTGAAAAGAGCCTGGCCCCATCCTCTTGGCACCCGCCCTTGAGATATTTGCATGCAGGGACAAGATCCCCTCTCAGCCTTTGCTTCTCCAGGCTGAACAGGCCCAGCTCTCTCATTCCTCATCATCTTTGTAGCCCTGCACTGGACCCTCTCCATTAGTTCCCTGTCTCTCTCGAACTGGGGAGCCCTGAACTGGGCACAGCACTCCAGACGGGGCCTCACCAGGGCAGGGTAGAGGGGAAGGATCACCTTCCTCGACCTGCTGGACATGGTCCTCCTAATGCCCCCCAGGATCCCACTGGCCTTCTTGGCCAGTACTTTCCTGGATTCTCCTTCTCGCCCTTTTTGAAGACTGGAGTGACATTGGCTTTCCTCCAGTCCTCAGGCACCTCTCCTGCCCTCCATGACTTTTCAAAGATGATGGAGAATGGCTCGGCAATAACATCTGCCAGGTCCCCCAGCACTCGGGGGTGCACCCCATCAGGGCCCATGGATCTGTGGGTGTCAGGTTTGCTCAAGGGATCTTTAACCTGATCCTCCTTGACCAAGGGAAGGTTTTCCTTTCTCCAGACCTTATATCTTGCTTCCAGTGTCTGGGAAACCAGAGGGCCAGCTTTGGCAGTGAAGACTGAAGCAAAGGCGGCATTCAGTAACCCTGCCTCCTGTGTGTCCTTTGTCACCAGGGCACCCACCTCATTCAGCAGCGGGCCCACATTTTCCTTTGTCATCCTTTTCCCGGTGACATATACTTGAAGAAGCCCTCCTGTTGTCCTTCACATCTCTCACCAGTTTTAATTCCAAATGGACTTTAGCCTTCCTTATCGCCTACCTGCATGTTCTGACAATGTTCCTGTATTCCACCCAAGTGGTCTGTCCCTTCTATCATGTCCTGTAAACTTCCTTCTTCTGTCTGAGTTTTGCCAGGAGCTCCTTGCTCATCCATGCAGACCTTGTGCCCCCTTTGCTCCATTTCCTACTCATGGGGATGCACCAATCTTGAGCTTGGAGGAAGAGATGCTTGCAGCCAGCTCTCTTGGACCCTCCTACCTTTGTGGGCCCTAACCCATGGGATTCTCCCAAGCAGGTCCTTGAAGAGGCCAGAGGTAGCTCTGCTGAAGTCCAGGGTTGCAGTCCTACTTACTGGCCTGCTTCCTCCATACAGGATCCTGAACTCCATCATCTTGTGGTCACTGCAGCCAAGGCTGCCCCCAGCCTTCACACCACCAACCAGCCCTTGTTTGTTTGTTAGTACAGGGTCTGGAAGCACACCTTGCCTCGTTGGCTCCTCCACCACCTGCAGCAAAAAGTTATTATCAATGCCCTGCAGGGACCTCCCGAACTGTGTGAGCCCAGCTGTGCTGTCTTTCCAGCACATATCAGGGTGGCTGAAGGCCCCCACGAGAGCCAGGGCCTGTGACGGTGAGGGTACCTCCAGCTGTCTGTAGGAGGCCTCATCGACTCCCTCTTCTGATCCGGTGGCCTGTAGTGAGGACCCCCAACAGCGTCACCCATGTTGGCCGGCCCCTGAATTCTTACCCGTAAGCTCCCAACTTGTTCTGCATCCACCCCTAGGCAGAACCTGACACATCCCAGTTGCTCCCTCACATACAGAGCTACTCCACCACCTCGCCTTGCTGGCCTGGCTTTGCTGGAAAGCACACAGCCATCCATGCCAGCATTCCAGTCACACGAGCTACCCCACCGTGTCCCTGTAACTGCAGTGAGATCGTGGCCCTGCGACCGCACACAGATCTCTGATCCTTCCTGTTTATCCCCACGCTGCCGGCCTTGGGGTACCGGCATTTCAGAGAGCTGGTCAAGCACACGGGTTTCCCAGGAGTGCTGCAAGTGGTTCCACCATAGCCACACACCCCTTTGAGGTGGTTTGCCTTCTGATTCTCATCTTGGGATGCAGCTAAGGAACATTTATCACCGCTCTAGTTGGTCTGGCTTGTAGAGGAATGAAGCTGGGTTAATTAACGTTGATAACATACAGCTGTGGGCTGGCTTCAGGGGCGGTGGGTTGGCGGATGTAGGTAAGGCGCAGCTGTGGCTGGTTCTGGTAAGTGGTTGGGCAGCCAGTGAAGGGAGAGCAGCCGAGGAAGAAGCAAGAGAAGAGAGAGTGTGCCCTGGATGAGGAGAAGGCAGCAGAGGGACTGGCATGAAGAGTATGTTGGTATGGGATGGTAGAAGAACTTGTTACAGCTGGCTAGTTTGGAGAGTGCTGTGACAATTGGTGCCCTGTGTAAGGCCCTTCAGATTATGAGACTGAGTATAATGAGCGGTGATAGTGGTGATGGCTGTGCTGGGGGACATTTGAAGTTTTGAGCGGTGACGGCAGTGCCCAATGTAGCGGGGACAGGTGGGGATAGCCTGTGATCCAGATCACGCTGAGATAGTAGGGAAGAGCCTGGGGATCTGGATCAGACACCAGTAAAGGTGAGCCATTGGGATCAAAGAGAAGGAAGCCTGACTGCTGTGGAGTTAAGAGGCTGAGGGTAACGGGGGACAGCGGCAGAGTACGTGGCCAGACATGGCAGCAGCCTGCAGCGGTGGCAGGTCCAGAGGGGGTCTGGCCAGGCAGCAGTGATGGCTGTGCTGGGGGAAGGCGCGGGAGCAGCGCGGTGCTGCGGGCAGCTCCCACCGTTGCTGCTGCTGCTCGGCCTGGTGTTATTCTTCCCAGCGGTTATGTGCTCGTTGAAGGTGTCTCCACTCATAGAAGAAATGGGCGACCACAAGGATGTTAAGAAGTTTTTCAGGACACGGAATGATGTGTTAGTGCTGTATTCTAGATCTGCTGCTGCTGAAAGCTCACTCAGGTTACTGTCAGGTGTGGCCCAGGAGGTTTAAGGATGACATACTATAAGCTTATTAGAATTTCCCTCTGAAGGAAACAAAATCCCAGATGTCAAGAAAGCAGATGAGAGGAAAGGTTATCAGCCCCCAGAAGCTGAAAAGCCCAAGATAAAAGTGAAGAAGGAATATGTGTATAAGTTCAGGGACAAATTGTCTGGACTGCACGAAAAGTTTGTGAAAAAGCTGTGATGATTGTTAAATACATAAGGCATGAGATATTAATAAGAAAAAAAAAGTTCAGGGACAAGCTGTCCAGACTGTATGAAAAGTTTATTTGTAAAAAGTTTGTGATGATTGGTAAAAACACGAGGTCTGAATTGTTAAAAAGAAAAAAAGGGGGAATTGTAGAGGACTGAATCTGGGTTCATTAACATTGATAACATACAGCTGTGGGCTGGCTTCAGGGGCGGTGGGTTGGCGGACGTAGGTAAGGCGCAGCTGTGGCTGGTTCTGGTAAGAGGTTGGGCAGCCAGTGAAGAGAAAGCAGCTGAGGAAGACAGAGGAGGACGTAGAGAAAAGAGAGAGAGCAGGCCCAGGATGAGGAGAGAGTAGGACAAGGCAGCAGAGGAACTGCCATGAAGAGTGTGTTGGTATAAGATGGTAAAAGACCATGTTGCAGCCGGCTAATTTGGAGAGTGCTGCGACATGGCTTATTTCCCAGTCGGATGCAATGACATGAGCATTGCCACTTTGGATCCCAACCCCCAAGTCCTTTCAGTTAAAACAACTTACTTGATTTTCCTCACACTTCCCCATTCAAGCCACACTACACTCCTTTGTCACTGAGGCTAACCTAAGCAAGACTTATCTCACTAGTGTGATAGTCTGCACAGTCTTGAAACCCTGGTCAGGGTGCAGGAGCTAAAGTAGTGTATGCTTTCCATGCCACGCAGCAGAGAGGGAGAAGTTGGGAGCATTCTTGTTGAGCAGTTCATGCACAAATGCCTGTAAAATTAAATTCACAATGCTAGTAAATCTCAAACCACCGTTACCACGGAAAATCAAGGATTGCCCTTTATGGCAGTTTCTAGACAATCTTCTTTGTTAACTGTGAAGAAGCTGGCAACCAGACAGGCCACGGTTTTCATTTACAGCAACAAAAGTTCCTGAAAAACTGCTCTCACTAGCAGTCTGCAGCTTCCCACTCTCAGCCCACTCAATCTCCACCATGCACTGCAGAGACCTTTACATACACAAAACAAACCAGAATAAAACAGGATTTTGTCAGAACAAACACTGTGTCTTGCCCCAGGGTATGCATGGTCATTCTTTCTGTCTGCCCAGGTTACGCTGTGCTCCCCTAGCATAACAAGCAAATCCCATAAGGAAAAGCAAAAACCCTTTCCATTTCTGTCAGCAAAATGCAGGCATATTGTTTTGCAGCGGCAAGCCTTGTGGCTTGCATACTGCAGATACAGTGGTACACACGAGGTCCACATGAACCACACATGATGAGCATCAGGCAGCACCAATATTGCCAGTTTTTTCTCTTTTTGCTGCCTAGTTGTATCCCTTTCTCCTCAAGGTATCACTGGCTAAGGTATCAGCCCCCAAAAGACACTGTTGAATATTGGTCCCTCCACTTACCAGAAAATAATACTGCTTTGACCCTGCCTGTGGGAAAAGTTACTTTGTGTCTCACTTCTACCACACTCCCAGCACTTGCTGATGTGACAGCCAAGAAAGCAACAGCAGCAGGTCACTGCTAAAGTGCCAGGACAGGTCATGGTGCTGGCCTGGTGCAGGCTGGTTTGCAGCCGTTTGGTCATGTGTGTGTGTATGTGTCCCTTTACCCTTGTTATTGCACATGTGCCCTCGGCAACACAGCTTAAGAGCATGAACTCGGTGGGGCCCACCCTGCTCCTGACCTTGGGCATCACCTAGAAGCCAACCAGGGTGGCTCAGGCACTCATTAAGATCACAAACATTCCTCCACTGTCTTTCTTGAGTACACTCTTCCCCTCCACTTGGAGATGTGCAGATTTCATTAGGGCTGCAGCACACGACACTCCTTAGTGGAGTCATGCATTTACCAACACATTGCTCATTTTTGCCCACCTCTGCGACTGAGAAAGCCTCTCACACATACTTCCCCCTCAACACAACTTCAGAGCAGGACCTAGCTGCTCTTGGTGGTACAGGTAGGAGGGTGGAGGTTATTCTCCCCATTCTGTGCCCCTCTGACCTGTTAGACCACCTGACCTGTGGTCCCCGCTACTCAGGGACCAGATCATTGGTTTTGCACTCTGGAAACAACCCTGACTTTGGAGTGATGGGGTTGCAGTGGCAAACAGGCTGTTTTGCTTTAATTATAAGCCTAACACTACTGGGCTAGCTGAAAATCCAATGAGATGATTAGGATAAAAGCCTAAGGAACAGAAGTCTTGTGCTTGCATCCAGCCTTGGGGAAGGTGGTCTGTTCACACATAAACCTTTCCAAACTCTGGGCAGCAGGATTGCACAGCTTGAGCCCAAAGCTGCGATGTCCTTTCATCCTCTGGAGCTCATCCCTCCGCAAGCAAGAAGAAAAATCACTGTTGCTGTCAGCACTCTCAGGAAGAGCAAGGCAATCCCAGCCCCAGAGGTGTTTCTCATTTTAGAGCGCAGTCAGGAGCTCGGTGGTCTCCAACTGCACATAATGCCTGTTAGCAACAAAACACCCTTTAGCCCAGCCCAGGTCTCTCTGACTCAGTTTCTCCTGTAAAATGGGAGCCACATTTCTGTAGGGCAAAGGGTAGCACACTGGACAGCCTGTGTGGCTCTCCTTGGGGTCTTCGGGTGCAGCTGGATGGAAAGCAAACACGACAAAGGCTGACCGCCCCATTTTGGAGGGAACTGTATTCTCCTGCCTAGAGAATGTGATCGAAAACTTTGTTTTCCCTTGAGAGATTTATACCAAAATACAGTAAGCTCCTTCTGGAAGCACCAGTTCTGAGTTATGTAGCTTTTGAGGCAAACTCAAGTTTGAGAGTCCCACCTCGCCTCTCACCTAAACTGCACCAAGGCACGTAACCACCAGGCTATCTGGTGCACCATATGTTTTCTTCCATCAGTTTATTTCCTACTTGAACAGCTAGAAACTTTCCTGCATTTTTTGGTGTTGTTTTCTTTCTTTTCTCATTCTCTGTCTAAGAATGACACCTAGCTCTTCAGGGCACTCAGGCAAAGTACTTCAAAACCTAAGACTTTCTTCCCCTTCACAGTATATTCTGATACTGAACTACCCCAAAACTGTCTCCCTGCAGCGTCCTACCCTCAGAACACAAGAATACTGGTTTCTTACAACTGCTGCTTTTCACTCTCTTGCGATAAAATACTGGAACCATTGCACACTAGCAGCCAACTACTAATGCAAATCTTGATTTTTAATGACATAACTAGAGCCTTAGCAAAGAAAGCAGATTACCCAGAAAAGCAGTAGCAAAGTAGCTGTTTACAAAATAAAAGCTATTCTGAGACAACTGTTGTACAGGAAATGCAGGCAGCACCATCCCACCCTTTCCATATGCAGCCACAGTATCTGATACCAGGCAGATGGTGGTAGTATCAGGTGTCTACTGTACACGTATCAGATACAATAAATAATACACAACTAATGCAAAATATCAGTTTCATTCTGTTCCTACTTGAGACTACACTGCATGCATTACCTTATCTCTAGCTGAATGCAACACATCTGCCCAAACCCATCACTGAAGACTGAATTAAATTTCCTCAGCAGTAATATTATTATACATGCAGCATGTTTATCTAGTGCTGTCTTTTCTATTTTCTATCTTAAGTGTCTTGAAAATGTAAAAGCAATTCAATTTGCCACCTACTCAAATACTTTCTACCGAACAATGTAATGGGTCAAACCATGTGAAAAATGGTAATGCTGTTTTCTTTTGTCAGTCCCCTGAAAAAAACAGCAAAAAAAGCCACACACACCCCAAAACTAAGACGTTTCTCAAATAGCATGTCACATCAGCAGAAATTTTACTTTGACATCCTTATGAATTCCTTACAGTATAATTATACATACAGCAAAAATATACACACTTCTATTATTTTTGATATAGTATCTTGCACAGGCAGAGCATAATTAAGAGTGCAGCACTTTAAAACAAATGCAACCAGATAGGATTACACTCGCACCACAGTCATGAGGGAAAACTGCTAGACCCCGATCGCTGTGAGAGTCTTTCAAAGCAGGCCTTAAATAGAGAGGAAAGGTGAAACAAGCAGATGAAGTGACCTATACAACTTAATCTACTTGACGTTCAATAAGGCTTCAACAAGGTAATAACTGCTCTCTGAGGCATGAGGCAGCTCACGTAAAAGTGGTACACAGTGGGAACAGCGGACCTTCCCACTGTGTGAAAAGGACCACGCTGCCAGCAGGCCCTGGTGTTAGTCATGGGGGGTCCAACTCTCCCAGTCCCTGGCTGGCTGGGAGGAGGGTTTCATGCCAGACAGTGCTGCAGACCTCTGCTTAACCGGGCCGCAGATACAGATTTCCCGGGACATCAGCCCTGGACAAAAAGCCTGTGCAAGATGGCAGGAATCTCACTGCACCTCTGAACTGTGCACTGGGCAGGCTGGACAACCCACACAAAACCCAGAGGAATGCTCACAAAAGCCCTGGTCTGTGTGCACAGCCAGGATGTCCCCACCTACTGCCCACCACAAGGCTACTGAAGGCTGCCTTAATTTTACAGGAAAGTTTGTATAGTACCATCAAGGCAACCAGGTGTGTCCTTCAAGCCCCTCTACTAATTTGCCAACGCAGTTCCAAAACCCTGACAATGACATCTGTGGGGGCCAGGCAAAACAGTGCTTGAGCAAAGGCTCCAGCTCCCTCCTCCACACAGGAGCCTGAGGAGCAGACAGATGCCTCTGTCTCCTCGCTGAGAGACACCCAGGTCAATCCCTCCTGATGAATGACCTGGGTAGGAAGGGAATATGCACTGCTTGTCCCAATTTCTTCTAAAAAGCTACAGTCTGCTGGAAAAATGACAGTGGAAAAAGAAAGGCTGGCAACTCCCTTGGAACACATCAATGAAGATCACTGTCCAGTGGCTTCAGTTGTAGAAAAAAAGAGCATTTGAAGAAAAGGATGGCTATAATGTAATATTACAAATTTACCCCAGCTATGCCAGTGGGAACAAGAAAACCTGTCTTCCAGCATGGCATAGTGTGGGCAAGTAGTGAAATCCACAGGTGGAGGAAGCCAAGGAGGGACACTGAACAGCTGATGTCTAGATACATTGACTCGGACTTCCTACTTTTTAATTGTGTTAGGACAGTAGTAAAGCATCAATACTAATGAAATAAAACACAAAGCAATTTGCTCTGCTCTTGTCTTGTTAAAAAGTATATTCCTTATGCCCAGTGTGAATCTGACAGCCATGCGCAGGGCACCAACATCAGGGTACAGCCACGAGGGAAACAGCTGCAACGAGGGAAACCATCATCTTCCACTGATGGAGCAAAAATGCCTTCTCCAGAAGAAAAATAAATCATTGAGCCCAAAGGGCAAGTCCCGAGATTTTGAAATCCACACACACATGCTGGATTCACACCTCTTTGTTTCATAAAACCCGAAGTGGTTCCAGGTGTTTACTTCCCCCATCTTAATCTTCGCAGTATTATCCCACGTAAATACTTCTGCACCAGTTAAATGGTCTGTAAACTAAGCTAATCAAACACAGCCAAACGGTTTAATCGGTATCTAGGAGGTCAGCAGAGGTGAAGACAGTTTTAGAGATGCCTGACTGGAAAGAGGTCAGTTAGTTTTACAGAGTTTACTACCCAACAGTGAAGTATTGAATGTTAACACACACACACACACACACTTACTTAGATTGCAATGGTTAATAGTGCATATCTTTGCTATATGGCTCTGAGCTGCTATTTCTCCTTGACTCCTGGCTAGACCAAAACACATTTTGACCATCCTTATAAGACTGTTCAAATGCATACGGCAAACATTAAAGCAGATGCAGCGTATTGAAGAGAGCTCAATTAAAGTGTGAAATGTTTCTTGGAAATAAAGGGTCAGGTGAATAACCACCCTCCATATAAATTGCCTCATGTTGTATTCCAGTAATGCACCACTATCTTGTGGAGCTGTTTCAAAACACAACTTATTTGTGATGCTCAGTATAATGTATAATCTTGCAATGCAAAAGAAAATGTAAATCCAAATTTACAATTTTTTTTATTTTTTTCTCTGCCAGACAGTCTTTTCTTTCATACATGTAAATGCATTACTAGAGAAAGTCTGCTGTACATTTCCATACTGAAATTAGTCTCATTATTTTGGAATCAACTATCTACCCAGACAAAAGTGTTAGCTGAATGGGAAACATATTCACAGACAGTTTTGGAAAAAAATACAGGAAAAATGCATGGAACTTAATTATCTACTAAAATTTGCAAGTATTAATTGACTAGTGCTTCTGTTTCTGGGAGGATGATTCACCTGTGTTTTGCTGGATTGTACCATAACATCTAAGATGTTATAGGACTGAGCCCTTAGACTGTTTATGGTAAGACAAAGGGAAAAAAACCTACACACATATTTTTTATATATATATATGTATATATGGTATATAATTTTCTGGCTTTCTTCCCTCACCCCCACAATAAATATCTTCTATCCCTCAAATCAAGACAGATTTGTAAAATCAAAATATCTGACCCAGCTTTCCCCAGCCAAACAATCTTCATCAGTCACCAGTATTTCAATCAAATCACACACCCTGTTCATCAAACACTCAACGCTGTGCCTGATTTTTAGGCTGATGCCAGGCACCAGGTCAGACAAAGTGGGTGGAGCCCTACGTTGCTTGTTCAATTCATAATATTAAGTTCAGTGAAAATACGTCCTTTATGGGGTTCTTAGCTATACCCTGCTATGAAGCGAAGCTGTTCGCAGAAAAAGCTACTAACTGAAAGAGGTTTTGGACACAAGTATTTGCATGGGGTTTTTTGCACATCTAGACTTCGGGGCACAAGTTTGTAACTCAAGAAGAATCTACATTGAAATGTAAACTGAAATCTAGAAGATTTGGAATTACCAACATGCTGGTGGATATTTAATGTTCATTCATTTTTTATAAAGACAGCACTTCTTTTTAACTGGTTTATTTCCACAAAAACTATCTGGGTTTTTTGGAAATGAGAGATGGAGATGTTAAACCTGATTGGTTTAACATTAAGTCATCAACAAACACCAAGTCTGCTAAAATTGCTAGAATTCACACATCTGGCACAGACTATGCCAAGCACTTTACAAAACAGTTTCAACTGTAGTTAACTGGTTGCACAATAAATGTTTGCCTCTTGGGTCTAAAAAATTTGGTGCTGAGCCTGCAAGTAAGAGCTCAGTTTTTAGAAAGTCACCCTTGATTTTATAGTTACAGAGAAGGCTAAAAAATGCTTTAAGTAAAAAAGGAAAAAAATAAAAAATAAATAAAACAAAAACCCAGACATGATTTTCCCCCTAACAGAGCTAAACAAAGACAATATGAAATCTAAATTTCAGACAGGAAAGTTAAACATGAAAGAAAAAAGACGCTATAAAAAGCTTTCAGTTACAATAAAATCTGAGTAGGTATTTAACCTCACAGTGTAAAGTGGCACAACCTGGTATGACTATGGACTGCTGTAGGGAGACAATCCATACGATGGAGAATAGAAAATGTTCCACTGAATGAGTACATCAGCATCTCTGTGCAAAGCCGACTCAACAGCAAGGATCAAAATCTCACAGATTAAAAAGTGTCAGCTTCTACATTTTAAGAACAGTTCATTAATTTTTTTCCATCCTGCAATATTTTGCAAATTCTATGCTATGACATTTGGAGTGTTACCAGCTAAAATATGCTGGCTCCTTATGGTGTGTTGCCGTGGATTTTGCGAACTATCACAGGGCGACACGGGTTTTCCCTACAGCTTCAGGAGAACACTTAGCAGAGAACGTAAATACAGACTCTCCCCTCCATACTTAGATGGCAGAGACACCAGAGTACAGAAATAATGGTCTGCAGCGGTTCAAGGAGAGGAGACAAACAGAAAAATTAAGAAAACACTGCAACACCAAGTGCACACTAAAATCTCACCTTTCCCTAGTTTTGGCTGCCATTCTGGAAACACAGTGTGCACAGCCACATGGAAGCCCTGACTTAGCCCAGCTAATATGTAAATACCATGCTAGCATGCTGTCCAAAAAAGGGAGGAGGTTTCTAGCTGTTCGAGAGTTTTCCTGCATCAGGACTACTTCTAGGGAGGTATCGGTACTGTGACAAGGACAAAGCTAAAGATATGCCAATTGAAAAATATTTTCATTTTGCCACAGCATTTTGCTCTTCAGGCCACTGACATCCCTCCATGCACCTGTTCACACACCACAGGTGTCATGCCACTCCGCGTTAGAGGTTGCGCTTTGCAGTCACTTACAACTTCAGATAGGCACCCTTTCTCCCCACCCTATTTACTATTAAAACAATTGAGTTTCTGGTTGTCTGTCTTCAGCATTATAGAGAAACGTCCATTATACTCTTGCTCTAGAGAAAAACTTCTGACAGACAAGGAGTTTGAACATGGAAGAAAAATCACTAAAAATTAGGGCTCCTCCTTAGGCAGATTCAAAGTTCCTCTTTCCCTGCTGGCAGACACTCATTTAACCTCGTTGTAAGGGCCTCCCATGTCAGCATCCTTGCAGGTTACCCCAGAGCTTCGTGAGCCTTTTTCTTGGAAAGCACATTTTGATGCCTAGCCCTCATCTTCTCTCCTACTGAAAATTATTGTTCCCTGTTCTGCCCACCTTGGCCGTGAAGAAAGTTAGTCCCTTCCCCTTTGCAGAGTTTTTGTTCTTTTTTTTTTGCTAAAAAAGTTTTGGCCAAAAAATTGCTACCCAGCTTATAAACTCAGCATTTCCCCAGTCCTACCACAGAGCAGAACCCTGTGTTTTACATCTCACAGCCTGTCACCTCCAGCCCAGATCTCCAATCTATTGAGGTGATTTTGAAATTTGATTCTGTACTCCCACACCTTTACAGTTCCTTCCAGCCTTGTGCTCCACACAGGTGCAATATGGAGGGTGGTGCATTATTCTTTCCACTGTATCATTTGAGAAAACACTGGCTAGGACCAGGAGCAGGACAGATCCCAGCAGAACCACAGCTCCCTCACCTCGTAAGTCAGACACCTTCTCCGCGAGACCTATCTTTTCTTTCTCATCTGACTCCAGAATACAACACTAATATTAGTAAGAATAATAATAAAAACATACATATCATGTTAATATACATTAAATTATAATATATTAAATAATATAAATGAAATTATATCAGAATAACAAAATAAACTATATATAGTACAAATATATAATATCGCATGTATTTATAAATAAGCATAATTTTATATTCGTATATTATTCATACTGATATATGATACATCCTTACATATTTATAAAATATAACAGCGGTTATTTCGGGTCACTGCTGGGCAAACTGTTACATGATTTCCCAAAACAGCTTGTAAACCACAGCCCCTGACTATGTGGAAATTTAATCCCACCAAATAAATGGCTGGGTTCAGCAGAGGCATACTAGAAACTCTGCTTTTTCCTCGGCGGGTGGGGTGGGGTGTGCAGGGGCAGGGGACTGCATTTGACACTGGCAGCCGAAACAGCAGAACCCAAAAACAGCTTTCAACAAGAGCTCTTTTGTTCGTGGGTCAGCACACCTCCACACAGGGGAAAACACCGATTTCAAATGCTGCTGCCTCTAAAACTGAAGACAATCAGTGATCAGGAGCCTAAATACGGTGTTATGTCTGGCTATTAGCCTCTTCACACCTTTCCACTTGGAGCCTTCCCTTTAAATTGGATTTCTAACTTACCGCTGGTTCCAGTTAGTTTTATTGTTTGTCACAACAGGCAGCAATCTTTAAGGCAGGATGGGTTAATACACAGTTAAGTACCACAGGTCATTTAGAGGCTTCTGGCAGGGTAAAGAAAGAATTTCAGTGTAAACTACTAGCTCATCAGTGTTTTTTGCTTTTCTCCAGCCTTAATCCATGACAGGATAGCCACTGAAATTCAAAACTACTAAATTAAGTTGTGCCAGCTTTACACATATTTTGAATAACACTGCTATAGAAAATAAATGTATCACGGATACCTTCCCTGTCTATTTCTTTCATTAAGAGGGTTCACAGGTGAAGGGACTAAGCAATAAAGCTTTCAAACTATAGCGCTAGTGATTGAAGAAAACAAAGCTACTTTTCACCTAGTCCAGTTGCCAAAGCTAAGCAACATGTTTGTTGGGTGTTTGCCCACTTTAAAAAACATTTTGGAGGGCTTTTTTGCCTCATTGTCCACACTGACCAAAGACACTTTACTGGAGATCACAGAGGAAAATAATAGGGCAGACCATACAAAAAAGGGTGGGGAAATTAATGAAATAAACTAAGCTGGAGAGAAAAAGGGAGAGGCATCTCTTCCCTTCCCTTATCTTTTCCAGTTATCTTAGTTACGATTTATAAAAAAAGTGTGTAAAATACTTTAGGTATAGTGGCTGATCTTAGAAAATAATTACCTCGAACTATTGCAGTGGAAATAAAGACTTGCAGAAGGTCACAGTGTTCACTCTGTGAATACCATGAATCTAACACTGTGACAAGAAAACTTCCATTCCTGTAAGTTTTCACAAGCCTAAAACCCTAAGGTGCCTGGGTCCAACAGGACTCATGCGGTGTCTCTGAGCTAACACCAGTCAAGTGAACAGAAGCTTCCGGATCCTGCCTGTTGCTAAACAATAAATAAGAAATGGGAATGGAGCAATATGAAGGAACTCTCCAGCAATACGACGACTGTGATAAAAACTGCCAGACCAGAAAATGTGGAAAACACCTGTAATTGAGAATAGCCCCCAGATGACACAAAATAACTTACTATTTTACACATAGATCAGTCAGCCACAGAAGAGGTACACAAAGCTCAAACTACACCCAAGATCTGGGATACATCCTTTTCACCATACCCTTCCCAGAAGAAAACAAAAATACTCAATAGTTACCCGCTTATATCCCATCCGTGTACGTGCGACTGAGGCTAAATTACAATACATTCTCACTGTGCTGAAGGCATCTATTATTTTATTTCTGTTTCCATTTCGACTGCTCAAGTTTGGACAGTCATGAACAAGACCTTTTACTTACTTAAGGGCCCAGAATTACCAAACCACAAAAACATAATCAGTGGCCAGCCAGGGGTCTCGTTAAGGAATCTGTGCAGTGTACTTGTTACCACGGAGACAGGAGAGGGCTGGCACACTGTAATTTCTGTCTTGCAAGAGAATTCACTAACCCTGCAAGTAAATGAAGTTCATAAATCAACAAATCAGGGCCAAGGTCAAGCAACTGAAGATGAAGCAGTCGTGCTCCACGGGTCTTCTTCATTATTAATTGTACTAAGTTGTAAGACTTTCAAGTTCCTCTGAGCTACTATGCAGGTCCGTCACAGAAAGATGTGACTGAATCTAACGCTCCTCTTTGAATACTTTTCACAGAAAAGGAACCAGAAAAGCTGATAAAAATTTGCACTACTTTAAGTCATTAACCTTCATCTCACCCCATTTGACTTTGCAGAAAGGTGTGTAGCAACAACCCTTGAAAGCAGAGCCTTATGTTCAGCTAGTTACACTTGAATTACCGGGTACAAACCTCGAGAGGACTAATTGCCATATACGTTTCTGTGAAGTGCCTTACAAACAGCAGTTAATTTTCACACCACCTCTGTGAGCTGTGAATGGATGCATGGATGCATTATCACTCCCAGAGCGCAGATGTGGAAAAACAGCGGCACTGTAGAAATGAGTGCCGAGGCTGGAATTACAGGTCTGCCCACACTTCAGACCTTCAGACCTCTTCTGTCTGCATTTTATAATTATCAGGGAAGAAAGGCAGAGAGGCATAAGGTCGTGAGACTGAATACAGTGAAAGGTGACACTGCTGAAACTCCCAGAGTGTCTGTTGACCTGGAGTGTGTGAACACACAACAGCCCAGTCAAACTGGCACCAAGGCAAGGTTCGGTGGCCACTTAATGAAGCAGCACCTGGCAACTGCGGGTTGAACTGCTAACAAAGCAAACTGCTACTGCTTTGGAAACTCAGTGACTATAAACTCGCTATCATTGTGTGAATGAAACAGAATTATACTGTCCTTCTGAAACTTTCAGTAAGTTCAGTTGTAGGAAACTTCCTGGTGTAGTACAGAGACTACCAGCACACAGATGTATCAGCACAGGAACAACATCAAAATATATTTGCTTAAAAACCAAACCAAACAAACCACCAGCTGGCTAACAATGGCTAGAGAAGTACTTGAGCTGTTACAGTTTCTTCACAAGTGTTAAGTTACCTCGTGAAAACCTAGCTATTTTAGTGGCATACAAAGAAGACCTATGTTACATTCTTGAGACGAGTTACTGGCAACACCAGAAAGAGTAACTCCACCGTCTCTCACAAGCAGCTTTGTGCCGCATTGTACCACTGTCCATCTGTTATCCCCTGAACACTTTCTGTTAATACTTCGTTCAGACTGTATCTTTTTGCCAATTCTTATCTCTGTTGGGTGCAAGAGTTTTTAAACTATCGGGTCAGTTTGTTACTTTAGCTAGAAAGGATTTCAAAGAGCTAACGAACTGGAGCACATGGCTGAAGAGCAGCTTTCTGCTGAAAGCCGCAGGTGGATGAGCAAGAGGGACAGTGGTTATCGCTCAGCCAGGTCGCATGCCAGGCTCAGCACAGAGCAGCAAGTGACAGCATGAACCCTGTGACTTACGACTTGTTACTTCTGTATGGCCTTAGAAGTGGACAAAAAATAGGCTCTGCCAAGCTTGAAGTCACGTTGGAAAAGTCATCCTGAGACAACTGGCAGACCTGACACCCCAAGGCCATTCTACCCGGCTCCCGGTGAGCCCTGTCAGCTGGAAGGGTCCCAGCGCCGTGGGGCAGGCTGCAGCCGCGGCACCGTGCTGGCGGGGGTAATTAGGTTAATTGCGGTACCACGTGGGTACAGCCCTCTCGGTGTGTGCTCCGAGTTACGGGGAGGTGAACCGGAGCAGCCGCGGGAGAACAGGAACTGGTCACTCTTGACCTGAAAAGACCTTTTGGGGTTACTCTGTTTAAAGAAGTATTCATTTATCTGCAAATCAACAGAAGGAGAAAAAAAAAAAAAAAAAAAAAAAGGAAAAAACATTGCTGTTCCCGGCAGTTCACGGTCAAGCTTTAGCATCTATCGCAGATTTAGCTTTGCAGCACTACTTGCAGAGGCTGTATTTCCGAAAAGGATAGTGGGGGAATGGTGGAGAAGGCAGGGAAAAGCAAACTTCATGGATTAACAATTCAAACGTTGAAAGCCAGGGGACCTCAATTTTTAGCCAGTGTATTGTTTTGTTTCTGTGACAGATCTTCATTCACTCAAATGGAAACAGCCTTACTCTAACCTAGTACTACTGAATAACCAGCTGCGTTCAGGGGATATTTATAACCGTTAATACTGTAGATGGAAGGTGAGTTTTAACGTATGTGTCACAGTTACCCCTTTGGTTGCAGAGTGGCTCTGTTTCTGACGGCCAGAATTAAATTGTGGAAGGCTCAGTGTTATCTCCCCACCGTTCTCACTCTTTTCCTTTGCACTTCACCATCTTTTCCATGCTTGTTCCACAGTTTTCTGGGTTCCCTTACCGCTCCTGCCTTGTCTGGTTGACAAGCCAAGTTTGCGAGGGGCTGCCTTCCCCAGTGCGCACCCCACTGCCTGCTCGGGCTGAGGGTGAGGGAGACCCCCACCTCGGCGCCCCCTGCCCTCCTGCGGGAGGGGGCGGAGGGGGCGGGGGGAGGGGAGCAAACCATAGTGCCAGGCGCTGCTCTTCTGCCTCCCGCTCGGTGCGGCCACCAGACCGCGGGGTCCCCAAACGCTAGCCCCCCCAGCTGCCCCCTCCCACCTCTCTTTCAGCCCGGAGAGGGGGCAGGAAGGCTCGCTTTTCTTTTTGCAAGAGGGTGCAACGGGGGGTGGAGGGGTCACCCCCTTCCCTATACCCTGCCAAACCCCGAACCCTCCTGCCACTCCTGCCCCTGCCCCCCCCCCCCCCCCCCCCCCGCCCCTTGTACGAGCACCTCCCGTGTAGCGGGCGAGGGGGGCACCTACCCCTGCCACACTGCACGCTGCCCCGGGCGGGGGGCTGTGTCTGCCCGGGGAAGCTTCCCGGAGAGCCCCGCGCTGCGCACAAAGGGAGACACGGGCACACCGGCCGCCCCCGCGGGGGCAGCGCTGGATGCGCACCCGCACCCGCACCCGCGGCGCAGCCCGGCGCGTCACCTACCTGCAGGTGCCTGTCTGCGGGAGCGCGGGCGGGGGGGCAGTGCGATATCGCCTGTATTGCATGGGAGGGTTACTGTGATATTGCTCGGGGGCTGGGGAGGGGGGGCTGCTTGGGTCCCTCCGCCCTCTTCCTCCTCCTCCTCCTCCTCCCCCTCCTCCTCCGCCCCCCCCCCCCCCCCCGCGCGCTTGTGCGCGTGTGTGCGCTGCCCTGCGCGGTGGTACTCCGCGCCGGAGGAGGCAGAGGCGGGCTCCGGCTCCTGTCAGCTACCGGAAACCGGCGCTGGTCACACACACCGCAGGAAGTGTGCAATGGCACGCCCGCGCCCGCCGCCCCGCACACCGGCCCCGGCCCGGGGCAGCCCGCCCGCTGCCGTGTCGCCGCAGGGGCGGGCGCGCTGCGAGCCGGGCGCTGGCGGCTCCGCGCCGCACGGCGTGGCGCAGGGCGGGGGGCGGCCCTGGGCGGCGGTGGTCGCCGTGCGGGAGAGCGGCTCTGACTGCACCGCCATGGGTGGGAGCGTTACCTTTAAAAACAAGGAGAGAAACGCGTGCGCACAAGCGGGGCTGCCTCGCTAATACCGAGGACCGGGTTCTCAACTGACATTGAAACACTAATTCCGGTTGTTCTGGATGAGGGTCTGTTGGCTTAACACCGGCTGAGTTAGAGCAGCCGTGTCCAAATGACTGCTGCTCAGTTGTTTTGTGCAGATGCAGAGACACAATTTACTGTCACTTCACTTTTTTGCATGAGATCATAGGTATAGTGTCGTGCCATGTGTGTACATCAGTCTACGCGGGGTACATATATATGTACATGTATATGTGCACCCCCCCTACAACTGCATGTAGGGCAATAAAAATCACCATTTATCTGTTGTGAGAACTGCAATTTCCTTGATTTGTCTGCCACTACAGAGCTCAACAGCACCATTACTCATACTGGGATTTTTTTGCAATTAATCATGGGAGACCTCATCATGCGCTTGCAGCATTTTCTCTGGGTGTTGGTTCTCCCACAATAAGCGAGGTGCATGCCAAAGCAAACTCCACTCACCTCGTCGGTTGGGCTTTTTTCCCTGCCTTGTTGCATCACTCCAGAAGGACACGGGCCTGGCTGCTGCTGGGAGAGTATCAGCCTTCCAAGCCGGCTGCTCCATGCCCCAGAGGTTTCCTTTCCTTATCTTCCCTATGCCAACATTTGCAAAACTTGAAAGGGCTAACACATGCTGCTAGCTACAATGGCAACAATGCTTACACAAGAGTATAATGGAGGCAATCTGGAACTGTATTTGTGCCAAAATTAATGCTCTTTCTGGGTTTGCCTGTGATGCAGCAGGGGAATTTGGTAGCAGTGTTAACCTCGCCGGGGGAAGATTGCCATCCCTTCTGCTCTTGTTATTTTCAGTAAGATGTTATTGTCATGTCATTGCATCTCAGCAGAGTTTAAGGGTTCGGTGCTTAGACTCCTAAAGATGGAGAACGCTAAATGGAAGAAGGAATTACTCCGGGGAGTAAAGGGAGAGTCTGCCTCCATGTGTAATGATCAAACACGCAACACCCTGCTCCCACATCTTGCTTTTAGTGCAGGGACATGGAGCCAAAGCACTGACAATACTGAGGACAAGACTAGCACCTTCCCGAACTCTGCTGTGTCCCCAGGCTCCTGCCAGGGGCTAGTCTGGGCTGCTCTTCAGGGGTATGACCCCACAGCACCCCTCAGGCCATCAAATACACCTGGGAAGAAGCTGCATGGGTCATATGGTTCAAACCAGTGCTCCAAGCTGGGGCTGCTGAGCTCTTTTCAAGATCAAATAGTTAAATTTTCACAAATAATGGCAATAAGGAATTCCTGCAGAGGAGAACTGCCTTCTAAACAAACATTCTGCATCTTTGGGGGCCTTAAAACCAGGTACTTCATGTGCAGTCAGGCTGTTCACCTCCCTTCTGCAGCAGAGGAGCTGACATTGCTGGCCATAGCTTCTGTGTAGACTGCTGAATTGCACATGAATTTATTTTTTGCAGTTGACTTTGCAGAGCACTTGGAAGCAGTCCAAAAGTCACAGTTTGAAAGCCATTACCTGTCATATGGCTTTTTCATCCTCATTTCTGGTACCTCCTTCCTTTCTCCCCACTCCTTTGCATTTTTTCTTTGCTTTTTTCCTCTCATATCTGTGGCAACAGGACAAAGTGGACTCCAAACATGCCCTCCTCCCACCTTCTCCTCCCGCCTCTTTCTACCCCTTCGTCACTTCTTTATTGTTAGGAGCAGCCCCAGGTCAATGCTGTGTCTGCAGTCACTAATTAAAAAGAGGGTTTGAAAATGCTTCTTCAACCTACGACATGGTTGCTTGGCTGTTGTGCCCTATTATCATCACAGTGTTGTACACAGGCCTGTAATTGCATCAGAGGTTTCTGGTTCATATCGTATGCACTACCAAAGAGCTCAGCTAGCCCAATAATGTCACCAGCACTTCAATGCAGAACTGCAGTTTTAGATTAATTCCTTTTAGCTCACTGCCTGTATTAGTAACTGCACTGGAAGGGCAGTGAGCAGTGTGCACCAATGTTCCTGGCAAAGCAATGTTTTCTCTGGGAGGGAGAGCTGCTGGTGTTGGCTTGACAGGACTGTGCTGGCCACTGTGGGGTGGGCAGGCAGACTGCCCTGCCTCTGCGCAGCCACGGGACTGCCACAGTGAGGTGGCGTTATAGCTGGTTATTTCTCCTCTTGCTCCTTACTTGGCATAAAACACATCGAGGCAGAGCTCTGACTGTTGGCATGGACACCTGCCAGAGGTGCTAAGCATCTCTTCGTAGATGGTCCACACACTCAGATGGGGCAGCAGGGTTCTGTCATTAATGCAGTGGGCTGAGGAAGAAGGTGTACTACATCCTTATCCCAGACCTAACATAAACTTGGCTTCTGTGACCTCAGGCAACTCACTAACCTCTGTTTACCCATCTGTGCTATGACCATTTATCAGCCCTGTCAGGCTGTATGACAAGGGAGGATTTGCTCACTCCAGGCCCCAGTGTTAAGAAAACTGCTCCTGGTGCTCAGTGGGAGCTCATGCTCTCCCTTCTTGAACTGATGGACAGTTTGCTGGATTACCTGCTATCCCAGCAACACCAGTGCCACCAGCAGGCCAAAACAAGTGCGCAATGGCTAAAGTGTCCCAGATACAAGAACTGAGTCTTCCACCAGGAAAGACCAGCTGGGCCAGCAGGCTGTAAAATAGGATGTGTAAGTTGCCAAACAGAAGGGAAAGGAATTGCTGCCCTCCTCTTTGGAAACACCTGACTATGCTTGAAGAGAGGTCCCATGGTCATGGAGAGTTACAGCTACATCAGTGCCACCACCTCATAGAAAACTCACAGACACCCAGTGACTGCATGGCTTCATTGTGAACCTCCTCAGCTTCCTCAGCATCCCTCCAGCACCGCGTTGTTCAAGCAGTAACAGAGCAGAGCTTGGCTTTTCCCAGGGAAGTTCTCAGTGAGAAAAGATGGGTACCGACTCGTATCAGTGGCACAGGCAAGGGCCTGTTCCCCATTTGTGCAGGACTGGCAAGTGAGCTGGGATTCATGCTGAGAGGTTTGTTTCTCCTGCCCAGCTCTGCCCTGCATTTGACCCAGGCTGCAAGGAAGCAATGAATGAGTCACATCCCTACAGTTTGTGCCCCAGCTGTGCTTGTTTGCTCCTGCCCAGCTGTGCAGGGTCTGCCAGCACATACATATGCTCTCCGCCAGCCCTCACCAGTGGTTGTGAACCTGACCCCATGCTAAAAGCTTTGCCAGCTGTAACACAAAGGGAAAGCAGCACCCCTGTGAAATTCCCCCAGCACTCCCAGCAGAAGGGAAACTGCTCTGGGAGGTGCTGAACAAGCTGGGAGGGAGAAAAGGGTGATCAGAAAATACTTCTGTTTTAAGCAAAAGGCTGGCCATATGCTAAAGACCTAGCACAAGAGCAGCTGGGATGAGAGTGAAAGGCCAAGAATGATGCTCTTGACCACACATAGGTTTTGATCAAGACTGGCTGCACCACAGGAACGGAGGCAGTATCAGGCCACTGCCACAGCAGGCTTTTTCATCACTTCACCACAAGTTCCCATGGGCATGTCTCGTCCAAGGTCTGCTGATCATGGCTGGAGCCAGCCAAATGCAGATCACAAACCAGTGTCTCATCACAGTAGGAATACTCTGCTGTGTTTTTCAAAGGTAAGTTCCTCAGAGGAGCGTGTGCCTGACCAAACTAGCTGCTGCAAGAAGTTAAGCTAGAACAACTTTTGAGTCAGGAAAAATTCCTTGCACAGTCAGTAGCTTGTTGAAAAAGGCAGCCCCTCGAGACAGCAGCGTAAGTTAAAAAAAAAAAAAAAATTCATTTTTAGACTTCACGTGCTGTGATCCAAGCAAGATTTGACCCCATCAGCTGGAGCATGGACAGAGTAATATCTGGGAGGCCCCAGAAGGTCCCAGAAGAGCTGCAGTGCTTGGCAGAGCCTTGTGGTGTCCCACACTGCCTCCTTTGTACCACTTGGAAGGACCCTGTTTTAGTCAGCCACCCAGTATGCAGGCAGACAGCTGGATCTTCACTGAGAATCCCTCCAGATGCATCAAAGATACAAGCACAGAAAAGATACAAGCTGGGGAGCCAGCTTCCCAGCCCAAACATCAGTGTCTCATTCTGGAGCTGTCCTGCGGTCCCCTCTCAGAGGACTAAACATGAAGTAGACCCACTCAGCCTTTGATTACACACCTCTTTGGGTGAAAGGGCTTGGTGAGAGACAGGCATTTGCAAGTCGGTATTAGTGGGCTGGACAAGGGGTGTGGGTTCCCTGGTGGGACATCAATGCTTTGGAAGGGCAGAGTGAGAGGTGGGTCTGTGGGACAGGTACAACTTCCAGACACCCAGCCATGAAGACTGGAAGTCAAGGACAGCAATGTGGGTGGCAGTTTCCTCCCTAATAGCAGAAAGACAAGTGGTCTGACTTGCAGACAACTGGTATGACAAGTGGAGATGGGGTATTACAACACTTCTGCAATGCTGGGGGTTAGTGAATAAGAAGGCAGAGTCCTTCTTTATGGCCTGTGGGGAGGGCTTTGTATCCCTGCATTTTCAGTAACAGGGTAGAAGAGCTACACTGGTGTAGGCAGGACCAGAATAAAAACTATCAAGTGGGCTGAGAGCACCTCTGTGGACACCAGCTGTCTGGCACTGTCAGGGAGTAAAGCACAGGACAGGACAGGGATGCTGCTATCAGGAAGTTCCTTGGAAAATTGATTATAAAGAGAACCGAATATAGCAGCGACTAACATGTTTGTCTGTGGAATCTCTTTCAGGTTTCCTGTATAAAACATTGGAAATTTAATGTTTGAAAGGTCAGTTCATTTACCAAGGCATGGCAAAGCAGCATCACAACATGATCCATTTGTGCGAGTGATCCTTAAAGAGAAAGAGCAACCAGGCAACTTCTCCCCCACACCTTCTTTTTATGTAAGGAAGGTTTTTAAAAGCAGAGCCTGTGAAGCATCATATCCATATTCCTGGAACATCTGTAATTAAATACACACAATATTTCAAAGCAAAGCACTGCCAGTTCATTTATACTACACTTCCCTGCCAGTCCAAAAAGTACCCGGGGGGGGGCCTGCATGTTTCTCTAAGATCTTTTTTACTTCTGGAGATGATTTCAGAACAAATTCATCTTTGGTAAACCATGGTCCTTCTGCTCTGACAGCCCTTCACCACAGCATCTGGTTGCACCTTGCTTGACAGTACTTCACTTGTAATCCTGCTTGTAATGCTGACCCTACATCCCTGCTCCACAGGTCAGAAACCACAGCATAGAGAGATAAAGGGATCCACAAGAGTGGAAGACATGCTCCCTTCTCTGTCAATAGCAAGGCACACAAGCCCACAAGGGGCCTGATTCGAACAGGGAGGCTTGAGGAGAGTGGTCTTTTGCTCCAGCCGCCTGCAGTAGATTGCTATAGTTAGGTGTTGCAAATACTGCTCTGCCTGACTGGCGCAGGGCAGACTTATGCAAGTGCTCAAGCGGACGTCTTTCTGGTCCTGTGGGAAACACCAGGCTGAATTAGAAGGGGTGGGCAGGCAAGAAGTGTTCTGAGTTTTTTTCCTAAGTAGAAAAGCACCCGACTCACAGTGACTGGGTTTGTTAGCATTGCAGTCAGCCATCAACTTTAAAAAAAAAAAAAAAAAAAAAAGGCAAAATGCCTAGTTTCAAGTCAGAGTTACAATCTGAGTGAATAAGAATGTGTACTGATGAAATGCAAAAGAGATACCAGCTTACAACTCCTACAGAAAGATGGTATTACCCAGGAAGAGCTCTCAATTTTCTTCTTGCCCCATCTGGAGCCACTAACAACCTGACAGAGGTACCTGTTAGTTTTCTCCTGACCAAGACCTCAAGCTGTCATGTTCGGCAGCCACTTTTCCCTCACATGTGCATGATGCTGCAGAAAACACTGCAGACAAATCCTGTCACTATGGGTGTCACAAAGCTATTTCACATCCACACCTGAGCATATCAGAGCAGAAATCACTTCCTGCTGGCCCTTCCCTTGAGAGATTTGTTACTAGACTGCAACCAACAGTTAGCAGTCACACAGGAAAAGGCATATGAAGATCAGCCCCCAAGGTGCTTTTGAAAATCCTATGCTACTTCACCAGAGGCCTGAAATAACCTTGAGAATCCAGTCTATGCATTTTCAGAGTTGTCACCACACAACTCTGCTTTGTATGAAATTCCTGTGGATTTTAATTTAATTTGCTTTCCAGATTCCTCTTGTCTGATACAGCTCCAGGGAGTCCGAGAAGTCTCATTTTCAGCACTCATTACACCTTACTACACAAATGAAGCAGTTCCAGTCTCTTTTTCTCATGGAAGGACAAATGAGGTTGACAGTGCTCTCTGTGTGTAGATCAGACAGAATATGAACTACAATACAGAAAAGCTTCTGATTTCTTCCATGTTTGCTTGCGAGACAGAGCTCTTAAAAAATGTTTTGAAAATGTAAAGAATGAGCTTCTTTCCATATTGAACATTACTTCTGCTTTAGTTGAATAATGTGAATGTCTTACAGGCAAAAAAAGACTAACCTGGAAAATAAAAAACATAGAGCAGCCATCAGCAAGAAGGCATTGAGACAGAAAACGATGGGACTAGAGTTCTCCATTGCCTCTGACTTGATAGAAGCTCCCTGATTGTTTTGGGAAGACTCATAATGATAGTAGAGAAACCTGGGGTTTTGGTGGAACAGGACATACCTGTGGCAACAGCAGGTGAGTGTCAGCTGTTGTGTGACAAAAATACACAGGTAAACCACAGCAATTTAAACAAAAGCCTTAATAATGAGTATGGTAAAAATGTATAATAACAGCTTAACAAGAAACCCACTTGAAAGAAAGCAGGGGACTTGGCAGTATAAGTATGCACTAATTATAGGATGGAGATTTGACTGACATTAGTAAGCACGTACAGTGTGTAATTTCTGTACATAGGATAAGGACAATGGGCTGTTTCTATGTCTAAGAAATTGCAATGCTTTGGTCTCTAGCCCATGACCTCAAGTTATTCCCTAATGTGCTTTACAACACAGAGAGTGGCTTTCAAATGCAACTGGGTCATGCTTTTCACCCACTTACACTACTAGCTGTGCGTTCCTGGGTTCAGAAAAGGGGTTGCTTTCTACAAGCGACATATGAAGGCTGTAGCAGACCCACAGCACGTTCTTTTTTTTTCCCTCTCTCAATGACGATCTGTGAGGGCAGACCTGCTTTTTTACAGGATGCCTTACAGAGCTCACAGTGCAACCACAAAAAGGTGGAGGGTGGGGAAGGGCTTTGCAGTGACGGAGCTGGACTGATGCGGGGGCTGATTTTCAGTTCCACCACAGAAATCCTGGGGCCATTTCCAGCCTTTGGTGCAGTTGCCCATCTGTAACAGGTTGACAACAGTCTTCTTGTTTGAGGGCTCTCCTTTCCTTCAAAGAAAAGAAAATAACATCAGCCAAGGTGGTAAACATGAAGATGGGTCATTGTTTACTTATGATATGTACAACTGTCACCATCACAGGAGCTTTGCCAGGACTATGGCAAAGAAAATAACCAAGTGAGCCAGCTGGGTTTGTTTCCTCCCAGCTTTGGGTGAGGCACCCACATTACTCTTGTCTTTCTTCAGGTTTTTGCCTGAGGTAAACTTAGAAGTTCGAGAGACCTGATTTTCAGTGAATAGATGTGACCTTGGGCACGCTGCTTTTACAGTAAAGTCTGGATGACAAAATTCCCTTTTATAATTGTTTAGCAGAAACAGTAAACTCTTAGCTTATAAAGAAAAAGCTAACAACATCTTTCTGGACAATTTTTTTTCTAATGGAGTATAAATTATATTTCTAGGAAAAAAAACCCTGAATTCTGTGCACTGGCTTTATGCTATTTAGTCTCCCAATACCATATCTCACACATACTCAACATACAATAGTTGTAATCACCAAGATTACAACTGAGGTAATGCTATGGTAGTTATCGTCCACGCTGCTAAAACTGACCATTATGGGAAGGTATGTTCTGAGAGTGATGCTCATGCTATGTGGTTCCCGTCAACAGGAGAAAGTAAGAAGAGGGAAACATGCTTAAAATTACAGCTCATATTGAAGAAAATTAACACAAGTCTTTTTTTTTTTTTTTTGTCTTGCGTAGAGACTGAGCTTAACCATAGACCTTGAGCTTAACCATGCCATGCATAAACAACAATGAGCACTTTCCTGCCTATTTGGTTTTGAAGTTCTCATGTATGGAAGTCTGAGTCCAATCTTGTCATCACAATCTAATTGTGTGAACCCTCTTTTAGCACTGTACAGCAAATACCAGACATGGCAACTGCTGCACATACATGTGCACAAGTGCCTTCACCTTTGCAATGCCAAGGCCCTTCTGTGCACACTTCTGTGGCCAGCCTTTCACTTGCAGCTTTGCAGCCTTCCACCCGAACTGCTGTTTCAGTCTTTTTCCCTTCTCCTTCCTATGCTGTTGCCTTTGTGCTGTTATTCTCATGGCATTCCACCTGCAGATCTCAGTGTTCTAATAGGTTCGCATGGAAAGCAATTGATAACAGACTGAGAGTCCCTGCTTTCTTGCCCCTGTGTTTCCTGCCTGTTTTGTAACTTTACATTAGGGGAAAAACAATACTTGGCAAATAGAAAAGTAGATAATAGTAATGTAAATATCCCATAGGCATTACCAGCCATAAACATGTGCAAAGTGGAGTGACCGCATGTACCACCTGCAACTGATTAAATGTGATCCTGACAGCAACATACGCAGGAACAACCAAGAGGGAGTTTGTCTGGGTCCTAACGCCAAGCACAGAGTTAACAGAGGAAAAAGCCTGACAAGAATAGTTATAGTCACCTCCCTCCTCCTCACTGCTTGCTGACACTGGAAAGGACACTTTTCTAGGGTCCCCACTGCTTTGCTTCTTGGCTGTCTGCTGAGCAGTTTCCCCCTTCCTTCTCTTTCCATTCTTTTTCCCCGATGGTAACTTCAAGTTGGTGCGTGGTCCCTACTGATAAAACACTGTAAACCAGGTAGACAGGTAAACCTGTCTCAAAAAGTGTGATCATACTGTCCCCATACAGTTGGCAAGGTGCCCTCCTCTTCCTTTGGCATCAGCCTGCAGTGGGAATGGTGGGAAGCAGAGCTACAGAGGAACAGCTACACCCCAGTAAAAAATACTGACTCTATGTATTATTGCTTGGGTTAGTTATATTTAGATATTGTTTAACTTCACTATGTAAAGCAACATCTTATTCTAGGATAGAACAGGAGAAGAACTAAGATTAAGCAACACTCCATTGTAAGGGCTGAGATGCAGTGGTTTTACTTTCTGTCAGTGTTAAGCATTCAGGCTCATGTTCTTCCAAACCAAGACCCTTCCTGACAACAAAGCATTACGTCTCCCTGATCACTTTGGTGGAGCAAGCATAACAAGTCCTGGTGCTTTGTCACCGAGGGGTACACCCTCCCTCCTACCCTGGTGCAGGGACTTCGTACCAGATGCGAGGGAAGGCACGGATACAGATTTTGCTATTGCCACAAAGCTGCTTATCCCATCCTACCCCGCTGATGAACCCTGTTAAGAGTAGGAGAAGATGCTGATGCACGTTACCAAGCCGTACCCTCCAGCAAGCGGGCTGCGCGCCTGGCAGCACAGCACCGCACCGCGCCGCGCCGCACAGCACGGCACAACACGGCACGGCACGGCACGGCACGGCACGGCACCGCACCGCACGGCACCGCACGGCACGGCACGGCACGGCACGGCACGGCACGGCACGGCACGGCACGGCGCGGCACCGCACGGCACGGCACCGCACGGCAACACCGGGCGGTGCCCGGCCGCGCTCCCTCTGCTGGCGCCCGGCAGCTGCGTCCTTGCCAGCCCCCGCAAAACGGGGGCACACACCAGCGGAGGAGCTGAGACTGCACTGAAGAGGTGGGAGAGAAGACCTGGAACCTGGAACCAGAGCCCTTGGGCACACGAAGCACAGGCTTACATTTCCTTCGCGGCACGGTGAGCCATCGGTCCGGCTCACTACTGCCAGCAGCATGCCGATGGTGTCTGTGTTCTACATAGGTCTTGGAGCAGTTTTTTCTATTATCAGTTGGAGGTGTCACCCAAAGAACCTGCAGCCTTCTCTCCAGTTACTCATAGTAGCAGAATAGTCACAATTTGTTTAGTTTAGTCCATTTTCATGGGCCTCAAAAGCTGTGAACTAAGCAACAGATTAAAATGCAACACATTTCTGCCCTCATATAAAAATCCTCTGCATAATGCACATTCTGCCATTACAGCACCCCTTACAGGTCTCATCCTAACAGTGCACAGCAAACTGGCATGTTTTTCAGCCATGTCTGCTTACGGCAGAAACTCCAGCAATGGCATAATATGAACGTTCGTAATGCAAGGATCAAATATCCCAAACACTCAGCGCCACCAGGTGCCACAGTACCCATCCCGTGCCACAGGCACAGCAGTGAGATGCTGCCACGAACGAGTGGTTTAGGTTAAGTTGCTTAAAGAATCACCATCAAAGGCATGAATGAAATAGATGATCTCCAGAGGTCCCTTCCCACCCTGACCATTCTATGATTCTCTGTGAATATCAGCCCAGGCCCTGCCATCAGCTTTTGGCAATGGACCCCCTTAGGATCGCAGACTTGGGAGCTTGAGAACTCTGAGAAGTGTCCCTGTCCTGCAGTCCAGGAGAGCTCAAAGTGCCTCACTTAGGACTGCTGTTTATTTGTTTGGAGACTTCAGTCATCAGTAATCTTCCATCCTGGCCACATTCTGAGTCAGTAATAAATTACATTTTTAAAAAAAATTCCATTGACAGTGGTATTTTACTACTTGGAACCATAATAAAGAATGTCCCCGGGCTTGTTAAAGGATGATCAAGGCCATCAGGCAGTAGTGCTGTTCAGGTAAGAAATGTTTCTGGTACAGCCAGTGCCATTCCGCACCTCATCCATGCAAGAGATGCCAGTATGATCGAGGGACACTTGAGTGCTAACTCATTACAGAGGGGCTGAGGCCTAAACAGGGATTCCTGAGATAGCAGAGCAGCCCCCGGGAGGGGTGAGATGCATCACCATAGATACCCACCCATGCCACCTTATCTGAGGGGAAGGCAGCGGGATACTTAGCCACATGCTCATGATGCTGCCAGTGGGATGCACATTTATCCTGGGTCAAGTAGCATAGTGTAAATACATTTAACTGAAAAACAAGAGGTCCAAGTTTTCTGGTTTTCCTTCTTCTTGTTAATGAATTGCTTGTCCTGTTGGGTGTGAATCCATTACCGCTTATACCAGTCGAAGTGTGGGATGAGGTAGCCTGCCCTTCTCTCCCTGGCATAAGCAATTTTCATACAACTGCATCAGGGGTCAGGCACTGCCCTGATCTGGCTGCCAGCAGCAGCCAGTATCCCCCAGAGCAGCATGGTGAGCTCTCACTCTTCTAGCATGCAAGCAACACCACTGATGTACCAGACAGAGAAGAAACACAGTGGCAAGTTGGAGACAGGTTGTGCTGCTCTGGATCCATCTCCACAAAAGCACTTTCCTTCTAAAGATTATACCTTTCTCTAGGATTACACAGGCATCACAGTCCATCACCAAATGACATTCACAACTACCAACCATTCTGCGCAAGAGCAGTATGACTGATTACACAAGAAACACACAGCATTAACTATAGACACAGGCAAAGAAGCAAGTATGCAGACTCTTCCTCCAGGTGCCAGGACATAGTTAATATTGAATTGGATGCTGCACACCTTTCCCCTCCACCCTCACAGTCCTGAAAAACTTTTCAGTAAAAGAGTTGCACAGAAGGGAAAACTGCAAAGGCACGGGGTTGATGATGAAATACATAAGAAATTAAACCTTTCTCCTTATACCCAAGTTCTTCATTTCAGTTCTTGTAGTGTTACAAGACAGTGTTTGGAAATGTACTTTGAATATGTGTGTTCAATTGAAAAACATTTTCTAGTATCTGTAGGTTTCAGAAGATTATTTTAAGGTGGATCCCTAAAGAAACAAAATTTATGTGACTATTTTGCACACAAGCACATACATTGTGTTTTCCAATAGCTTGAGATTATTAGACTTTTTTAATAGTATCTGATAGAGATGGTCAGTTCCTACAAGCTTTGTGAAACACTACAGGAGAGAAAAATGCTGTTTGTCTCCCAGTCAGAGGAAAAGTTAGTGCTGAGTTCAGCTTTTACAGAAACATGTTGTGCATTCCCCAATCCTGGGATCAGAACTTGCATCTCATTAGACATCAGGTAATTCAAAGGTAAGACAACATTATAAGAAGCAAATTTCTATTAGGTCTACATCTCACAGTAACAGAGGACAGTTTGCAATTAGAGGAAGACATGAAAATGAAAAAAACTATCATTGAAACATCAGAATTTTGGGACATAATTTTTCTTTTAATCATTACAACAAGTTATTAAGAAAAATGTCTTTGGTGGTGGGCATCACAATCAGACTGAATTGTGCCTTCTTTAACAATTATGGATTTTATTGATAGTTATACTGCACCAAAGTAAAATCAGGACTGGCATTTTAAAACAGTATTGTAGTTACAGACGAAAGGCCAGTGTTCTACTAATGTTCGAAAATGAAAAGTGGCAGCATCTTTTCCAGACTCACTGCTAGTACTATGTCACCTTTAACACCTGATTTTCCTGAGATAAGAGCCATGATTGGCTTTAGCTTACCTATGAAGAAGAAACAGAATCATCAGAAAAAGAGAAGGAACTGGCTGTGCACAGGAAACAGAAATATTGCTAGAGTAAGATGTTCCAGTTCTTTAGAAATCCATGTTTGGTATATATTTTGTATTATTCGTGTGCTAAAAATGCTGAACCAGACTCTGCAATTAAGTCTCATACCCTTAAAATATCTCAGTCTAACAATGTATTTCCATATATCTGTATCTACCTATCTACATCTCACAATATTGAAGCACTTTGCTGAAGAGGAGGGGGCTGATTAATTGAAATCCACTTTTAAAGGTATTTTTTGAGGACTTGATTATAATTATTAACTTAATAGATAATTCTGCTTTCATGATTAATCTACTATCTTCTGACTTAATTTTAAAGTTTTGCTAAAGAAGGTTCAGAACTGTTTAGAACAGTGAGAAATGTGGAAATCACACTTACAAACCAGTGCAGCAATATAACGTTATGAAAGTTGTGACATTAACTCTTGTCCAACTAATATTTCACCAATAAAAGCCTTTCTAGAGTCAGACCAAACTCAGTTAAGAGGGGCAATTGCATCAGATGTTCTATGCTATGTCTTAATTAAATTATTAGATTATGGTTGATTTTAACTGAGAGAAGACCATATACATCAGGGGAAAAGAAACAAACCAGGTTATTTTTCTACCACGTTCCGCTGCAAAGCAGTGCACATTTAGGAAGCACAGGTCAGAGATGTGCAGAAGTCCAACAGTTTGACTGGATCCTTTCTGAAGCTACACGCGCTGCTAAAATTCCAGCACCTGGTTAGTAAAAGCAGCAGAAGCTTTTATGACTCTTGGCAGCACTTTTTGTGAGTTGCTGTGCTGTTGTGAGACTTTTTCTCCTGTGCCTCTCCAGGACCCAGTTTTGCAGAGGAAAATCTGTTTGAAACGGCAGCTGTAGAGCTTCATTGACATCCCTGCGGATGCCTCACCCTGCCACTGCAGGGGAAGATCCCTCCCCCTCCCTGCCCCATCCCAGTTTTCTGCCTTCTGAAAGCAAACGCTGCCCCTCCTAGGCAGTGTTTTAGAGAGGGATGCTCTGGGATTGGAGGGACAAAGCCGACCTGGAGAAAGAGGAGTAAGTCAAGTCTGGCCCAGAGTGAAAGGAGAACTACTGCAGGCTCGGAGGCCGGTGTGTAACATTTGTGATGCGAGTGGAAAGCAAAGTTGCTGTGGCACGTGGTTTACATGCATTCTCTAACTGGGGCTGGAAACTTGAACCTCTTGGCTTTTTCCATGGAGTTACGGAAAGCAGCACAAGCTTTATGCAGAGCGCTGAATCGCACGTCCCTTCAGACGGAAAACCTGTGGTCCGAGAGGCTTTATTGTCAAGTATGCTTCAAACTGGAGTTGATCTTTTGCTTTTCAAAAATGCGGTGCTGCTTTGTGTAAGCCAGACATCTTTCAGGCGCTCTTAAAACTTGTTAAGTTTCTCAGGAGGTTTGGATTGGGCCCATTGAGGGGGGCTGGGGAGGGGGCATTGGATTAAATGTGGCTGCTGGGAAACTGTTGACTTTAACGTAAAGCCTTTAAGGGAAGTAATTGCCGTTTTGGAAAATCAAGGGTTTGGCACTTGCGCGCGGCTCCCTGCATTGGCATTGTGGCTCTGGACTTGAACTTCGCGCCGCGTTGAGACAGCCGCTTTTTGTGTCGAGAGGACCGTGACCAGTAAGGTACAGGGAGCTGCGTAGGTGCGCTGTCTCATTAGAAACCAGCATTTGTTTTTACAAGGTAGCAGCTCTGTTGCAAACACTGTGTTGGATCATTTTACAAACAGGGAGAAGTGTAACTGGGTGACCTGCGCAGCCTTCTTGCTCGATAGCGTTTGCAAACTCAGGGAGTGGTCTTGCCTTCCCTGGAACCGTATTGTGCTGTGGCTGTAGCCGTTCCTTTTGTGTTTAGGGGGCCTTCTTGGTAAATCGATGGAGGGGTTTGCCTGGCTGGAAGACTGTGCTCATTACTTTTGCCCTTAAAGAGTGTTAGAAGTCAATGATGTACAGGTTTTGCTTTCTTCCTCATCTTTACCCTCCGCTTCCCCCTTTGCCTTTAGGAAATTAGCAGGATGCACTCTCTTCATCACAGGCGCAAGCCGGGGCATTGGCAAGGCCATTGCTTTGAAAGCTGCCAAGGACGGTGCCAACATTGTGATAGCTGCCAAGACAGCTGAGCCCCATCCTACTCTTCCAGGGACTATCTACACTGCTGCAGCAGAGAGTAAGTTGTAACAAATGAGGACAGGGTTCAGGTACTGGGCTGGGTGTGTGCCCTAGTTTAATTGCTGTACCTGAGTGGAAACCTGTGTAGACTCCCTCAGCTCCAACTTACCTTCAATACAGTCAGTTTTGTGCTTCTCTTGCCTCCCAGGACTGCTGGGAGGTATCAAAATATTACTGTAATGAAGATGCCCGTGCATATAGATGTGAAAATGCTACGTTAATTGAGATGTATGTGTGTCCCATACACATTCTCAGCGTTGAGATTTGCTTTGGGCTTCCCTGTTCTTTTTGCAGTGTGTGAAAAGGTTTCAACTTGAGCGTGTGATTTTCAGTGTCTTCTTGAAGCATGTCATCAAATGAGAGATTCTCAGTAGGCTCACGCTGTTTGCTCCACCCGAGAGCAAATTTTAACATGTTTAATTTTTTAATTGTGCAGTTGAAGCGGCTGGAGGAAAGGCTTTGCCATGTGTCGTTAATGTGAGGGAAGAACAGCAAATTATTAATGCCGTGGAGAAGGCTGTGAAGACTTTTGGAGGTACGCTGAGGTGTGGGGGAGACATTAACAGGCAGAGTGTTCAAACAAAAAAGGAAAGAACAGCCTGCCTTACTTGTGCTTTTTGACTTTAATGTGAAGTGCCTTATTTTAAAACCAGGCATTGATATTTTGGGGACACAGAATAAAGAGTTTGCTGCATCTGGCTTTACAGATGCTGTCACACAAAGGTGCAGACCATGTGCACTTGTACACTTGCTGAGTGGGCCATGTGTGCTTTTACTATTCAGCTTCAGTCTTTACCAGCCAAACGGAAGGAAGGGGAGGTAGCTGGCTGCAATGATATAGGTTAATCCTTGTACTGCTACATGAAGGTTGTGGAAGGCAGCACCTTGTCTGTTGCAGCTGAGGGCAGGGCAGTGTCCATGTGTGTGTGTACTTTTACAAAAGGAAAAGTTGTGTATCACTCAGTATGTCTGTGCAGCCTACCTCAATGCAATACAGAGGTATGAATACTAGTGTAGGTAATAAACTCAGGAAAGAAAAAAAAAAAAAAAAAAATCAACGTGATGTTAATTTACCAGGTAATTAGGGCCCTGCTAAACAGACGACGTTTCCACTTGTAAGGCAGGTCCAGAATATCTGCATGACACTGCTATCACAGAAACAAAATCTGCAGGGTGACTATTGCTCAACCCACCTTTTTTATGGGACATGTGTGCAAGCAACCATGTGGGGAAAAAATTCACTTCAGGCATCCTGCCTGGACTCACAGGAGCAGAAGTAAAGAAAACATCTGCAACCTAATATGCATATTCTTGAGAAAGAATTCATTTAGTGACAAACCACTTATTGTCTTAATCAGTTATTTCTTCTATAAAAATGTCACATTTTATCCATATTTATTAATATTGCATCAAAGAAAAATGAGGACTACCATTTTAAAACGGCATTGCATTATATATCAAAGGCCACTGTTCTGCTAGTACGTTTGACCCTCACAGTTTAGAGTTAAGCTGGGTCAACATCTTCTCAAGCTTTATTGCTAGCGCCATGTTACCTTTAATCCTTAATTTTCCTGACATGAAGGCCAGGGTTGGCTTTAGTTTACCTAAAAAGAAAGAACAGAACCATCAGAAAATGAAAAGGAACTGGAGACAACAACAGGAAAACATAATGGCCACTACAGCAAGACCTAGCAACTACACCGCTACCAAGTTCTGCAGCAAACAGTGCAGATTTAGGAAGCATGGGCCAGAGATGTGCAGAACCGAAGTCCAGCAGTTTGACTGGATTCTTTCTGAAGCTACACTTGTTGCTAGAATTTCAGCACCTGGTTAATAAAAGCAGCGTAAGTTTTTGTGCTCTTCCTGTTCACAGAACGGAAGAGGTCAGAAAAATCTGAAGAGTTATATCGTACACTTTCACTTGAGCAACAAAAAGTGAAAAGCTCCTCCATCCCAGGATCACAAGTGAGCAGGCTATCTTATATGCCCATCAGCAGATTTTCTGGGCCTCAGTACCTGTGCCTGCCATGGCAAACGCCTTTGTCACTCACCTGTGAACATCTTCACAAAGTCAGCACTCGACATGCTCATAACCACATCAGCCGTCACAGGTGGCTTTCCAAAACCAGCACTCCCACCGGCAGTTTTCAGGTCAATATACCACGTGCCTCCTTCATCACCTGCACACACAGTGAAAAGAAGTGACAAGGCAGCAAAGAGCACTGTGCCCTCCCTGTTCCTCCCTGTCACATGGCCACTACTGTGTCTGTTTGGAGCAGTTATGTGATTGTATATATACTGGTGGTGCTCTGCAACAAATTATTACTTGCCCCATGTTCTGCAAGCAGGCAAAGCCATCCTTTGGCAGATGCCCCACAGCACCATGTATTGGGGACATTGGCAGAAGAGCCCAAAGGCAGCACTTGGCTGACAAGAGTTGGTGGCAGCCAGTGCTTTTAACATGCCAGCACCCCTGTCTTACCATCACACTAACTTGGTGCAGTAGGGCCAGCACAGTGAGAAAGCCTGCCTGCATATGCCAGGAGTGGCAGCAGCTTCCTGCATGTGCTGAAATTGGTCAAAATAATAGAATACCGCATGTTGGAAGGCACCCACCATAAGCATCATTGAGTCCAGAGGAGCTCCACACTGAACAGAACAAAAGGTGGTCTGTTTCAGAGTCAGCTAGAAAAGGTGAGTGCTTCTGTTTGAAAACACCAAGTGCCTTTTGCTAGGGGTGCGTGCATGTGAAGGTTTTACAAGTGATGATCTTACCAGATAATTCAAACTGAAAGACACCCTGAGTAGTTTTCACATACTCCTCACTCATTGCTCCCTGAATAACTCTGAATGTTTCTGCAACAGGACTCAATGGCTTGGCTGAAGCAGATTCTGTGTTAACCTTAGCTCCATCTGATCCTTCATGCTGGGATCCGCTTGACTTCTTCTCTTTGAATGCTTGGGAAGCACCTACAAGAAAGAAATTATTTTTCTCTTTCAAATGCAAAACACTTTAAAACTGCATGCAGAAATATGCGTAGAGAACTCAGTTTGAAAAGATTTAAGCTTCACAGTAGGGCAAATCAGTATCTTCCACTTCAGTATTAATACTAATAAAGGATGTTCTTTGCACCTGGGAATCTGAACAGGTGTAGAGCACTAAAGGTAACTCTGCAATGTATTTCACTTCTTAATACGTCAGAAGAAAACTGAAAATAAAACCACAGCAAAATTCTGACTGTACACAGTTCATTACAAATGCTTGCACAGCACATTGATTTATTTTTTGTGACTGCAGTTGGGAGTCTATGGATTGTGTTAGAAAACAATGTCTTCATTAGGTATCACTTTCACCTCAAAATACTTGTCTTGTCTATCTTGCTAAGAACATGGATATTTTCATTAATTCTTCTGCAAAGGCTTCTAAGCTAGAAATCAATTCGCTCCTTTAATCAGCATGTTACTATACCACAGTGAACATTTCCATTTAAGAATACAGGACAGCATTTGCAGCTTAGAAGGCTGATGAAGTTGAACAGCCTCTAAACACGTTGCAGAAAGTCTCTTAGGCCTCTTCAGCATCAAAAAACACACTAGGACTATTCTGCAAGTCCCTACTAAACCTGCATTGTGAGGTCCAGGGAACTAACATCATCCATCCCTGGCAGAACAGTCCTAGTGTGATTGATCAAAAAGTATTTTCAAGGGAAAGGGACTGTCCAAACTTTGTGTCCTCTGCCCTTCTCTTATTCCTATTTTGGCACTCCTGTCAAACCTGTTAAGCATTCTTACTTGCCCTCCTACTTGACACACAACAATTCTGAAAAAGGAAAACTGATGCTTTTCTAAAAAAGACTTCTCCATGTCAACTAAAGAGATATTGAAATTGTGTAAACTGTGCAAGTTTCATCTAAGTAGCAATGGAAGCTCTACATTGTGTTCTTCTGTATAAACTTAGCAAGGCAAATGAGACACTCCTACAAAATGTGCTGTTTGCTCTTTAATTCCTTTTTCCAGCAATGTTTACCTGTGACCTTCATACTATTGCAATTCAGATGGTTAAAAAGCAGTCTTCAAAATAAGGTACTGATTTACCATGGAAGTCCTGCAGAAGGTAACATTTTCCCCCTAGCTTTAAGTAGAGTAACTTCCAGAAACCTTACACTCCAAATGAGAAAACGGTTTTTGCCTAATAGCTTGAGTGGAATCCAAGTTCTTGGGAGAAAAGAATTAAAAACCCACTTGAAATACAGAGGGCATTCATTATCGTCAGAAAAAAAATGACTTTTACACACAGTGCTTTCCCTACCATATCCTTCTGGTTTCATAGCTGTCATGTCACCTTCAACATCCAAGAAGAAGTCAGGCATCAGGGGGTGACCTAAAAGGGAGGAAAATTGTAATAGTAAGTCCAGGTAAAGTTGGACAGCACAAACAGGAATCCATTTTGTACGAAACTACAGCCAAGTCTTAAGTGCAAAGTACAATCTGAAAGGAAGGCATAGAATAAAATAACACGTTTAGTCTGGTTCATTGAAAATATGACCTAGAAACCCCTTAAAAGTTGCAATGAAAAACTTTTGAAGGAAAAAAAAAAATGTATCCCACTAGCTGGTAAATAGTAATACATACATCTACAGTGCAGGTACACTTTCTTTTCACTGAAGATTTTTTTTTAATTTAATAGGCACTTGACTAGACTCTCAATGGACTCATACGTGCCTTCCATGAAGACATGTTCTGAAAGCTAAGGCAAAGCAACTTTTAATTTAAGAGCCCCTAGCAAAAAACCTACGTTAATATTCTCCCCACCATCATTCCCCCTTCCTGAATTTACTCCTCACCTTAAAGATCTGTTTTACCTGGTGCAATTGCATAGACATCAAAATCCTTAACTCCTTCTTCTCTCAGCAGAACTTCATCAATAATGAAGTTTCCAGTGAAACTTTTTGGTTTTGTTAAAATGCAGTATGCAGCATCTGCAAGGATGTCTGTTTTCCTGCACTGTTTTTCTATTCCAGATCCTCCCAGCATATCCATAGCAGATGTATGTATGGCTAGAAAGTTTGGAGAGTAAAAAACCAGCACTTTAACACTGATGACACAAAATTCCCATTTCTCTGGTAAGTACACAAACTTTGTTTTCCTTTCATGCAAAAAGAAATTGTAGGAAGACAAAGCTATGAAACACTACCAACCAACAAACAATTCTCTACAAACACAAGTAAAAATCAGAAATCTATTAAAGGAACCAAAATGTGAAATAATGGGCAAGACTTTTTATGACATTCACATCCCTCTATCCCTTTATCAGTGCCCCTCCGTCATGGATTTCCTCCAGGTAATTCAGTACATGAAAAACTAACAGGACAACTCTTTTTCTCAGTGAATGTATGATACATCAGCCACTAAAAGGGATTTCCTTTGGTGATTATCACACTGAAAATCTTCATGCTTAGTTTTAGTCTTGTAACAACTCCCATGAGATACCAAAGTGCCTCTCCTAAGTTAATGAGACATCAAATACCAAAAATTCAAATAATTTGTTCAGTATTTCACAGAAAGGCTGTGTTAGACCAAAGAATAAAATTCACACCTCCTAAGGTTCTGGTTGTTTTATTAACCAATTCTACGAAGTTTTGCACGATTCCATTAGTCTTCTTTATGCTTCCCCCAAGGGAGCTACTAACATTGTGGCATGTTTCAGCCTAAGTCTGTAATTTGCTCTTCCAGGCCAAGGTATCCATTCTGCTTTTCTTTCATCTTGTTCCACAGAGGCCATTTGGCTGTAGCTTTTGACATCTGCCATGTTACTGTTTTCCCCCCATATAGTTCTGCCTCATGACTTTTTCTACTCAACGCTCTGCCCCCAAGTTTTGGGACAGATTCACAATTCCTCTCCTATACCTGGTGCTAGCAGATCCTGGAAGTGGAAGGACAAACCTAATTGTACATCACTTCTGTCCTCCTTTCGGTGCTTCAGTTCCACACAAAGTAACAGCAGCTTTGATGCAGAAGTGATCCCAACATCCCTTAAAGCAAAGAACAGGCACTGTACACATCTATCTGAGCTGGATCATTCACCTTCCAAAGTAGGAACTGGGAAGAAAGATGGCAGTCTTCAGTGCTGGCCAGGGAGACCCTGTCAAAGTGTTTTCGAGGAAAGTGCACAAGTGGGTAGATCTCCCTGATGACTTGCTTATTTACTCTTCTGTGGTGAGGATTAGTCCCTAGGTTTCACTTACCTTTGACCAACCTCAGCTTCTTTTTTTCAAATCAATTGAACTGCTATAAATATAACAGTTTTATAATATAATATAAACATATTTATATTTATAAAATTTATAAAACGTATTTATAAAATAATATAAACCAAAACTGGCAAATAGATGTACTGTACATACACCTAGGCCTCCCTAGGTCTTTTTCCCATTTTTAAGGATAGAAAATAAATTTGCATCAATTTGGTCTTCCGAAATGCAATCTGTCCTGCAAAGTTTTTAATTTTTAAAAAAAATAATTACCAACAGTTCAGACAACATTCCTTTCGAATACTCTGATGAAATTTACCAGGTTCTGTTGACCTGAATATATTCCACTATTCTGAGGATTCATTAACCTGTTCACTTTTCCTGGCCCATGCTTCTGCCACTTTTCTGTTAATATCAACTGTTCTTCTGAGCACAGTAAGCCTATGTTCACAGATTGAAAAACTTTTATTAGAAGTTTTAAACAGGTACTGCCTCAGAGCCTGGCTGCACCTTGTTCTACCTATTTCATGTAAAGTGCTGCTTGTTTTCCTTTAATGCACATGAAGAGTCTTCCAGTTCTGTCCCAGAATACCTCTAATATTTATATGTACTTAGTGATGGGCTCACCCCTCTTTCACTTCTAGATAAATGGAGAGCTCCTGGCATCTTAGTATCAGCATACTTTCACACGTTCAAAAAGCTGGATTTACCAACAGATACTAGCATCCTTACTACCACAAAGGCTAATCACATTTGTATGAGATTACAGTGGATTCTTTAATTAAGAACAACTTTCTCACTTTTGGAAGACAAACCTTTAGAAAGAACATTTTTTTATACTGGAGAATTTGCACATTATTAATCTCTTTTATACTTGAGGGCACATCAGTTTTCATGGGGGCATCACTGATATATACAAACTTTGAGAGCTCATCTAGTGTTTCTAACAGTCTTAAACTGAACGAGCAAGAATGGATTCAGCAAATACAAAGCTCTGTCTGCATACTTTTGATTTTATAGAAAGCATAATTATTTTTTAATTACTTTGCAGCATGCCACCAAGAGAAATCTTTATAAAGAAAGCATTTATTAGAATATGGTGTTGTCATTTGTAAACTGAATCTTCTTGCACTTCCAAGCCTCATGTTCTGCAGGTTCCTGAGGGGAACAGGTATTAGCTGCACTCTAGAAGAAGTGTGAGCTTCTGCAGTGTTGTCCTCTTACTTATTTCAGCAGGTACAAGTTAGTTACCAAGGACACAGTAGCACTCTAACGTACAGAGAAAGATACTACTTTCTTTGGTTTGGGTCCCCCACTGCACCCCTGGTAAGAATGTCAGATTCTGTAGACGTTTAATTAATACCATCACAGACATCTTTTATTACTAGACCATATCTGCGACACTGGTACTATAGCATATACAAACAGTGGAAAGAAATAATGTATTCAACTGTGCAACGTACGATTTAATGTAACTTCTACCTACAAAGTGAGCCAACCTTCTGAAAAATCTTCCATTGTGCGTCAGTGGACAAATCCTACTAGGTTGTGCTTTCCCTTGCCAAGAAAAACAGGAGGCCAAATTGTTCAGATGGGTGGGGAAAAACACCTACATTGCAAAATAAAGACCTAGTATAACCAGCTGGTCCCTGCAGGAAGAATTCTTTAGCTTTCAACAGTTACTTGGGACCCGTAAAACCACCAGTTTGTTTACACGACAGCAGTGGATGCTTTCTCCAGCATATCCAGTATCACAGACTGAAGGTGTTGAAAAATCAGAAAGCTCTGGAGAGCACACATAATGTGTCAATGCAGCATGTAAATATGTGCACTTACAAGACACATGTAATCTTCTAACAGCTTTTGTGTGAGAAAATAAGTCAAATCAGCAATGTTGTCTGCAGCCTGATACACATCTATCTGTCTCA